>NC_081555.1:23616290-23651290 GCF_963082655.1 Stomoxys calcitrans | reverse complement strand
GCTCCACAAGAGGCCAAACCTCTTAAACCCCTATAAAGCTCAATTTATATCCAATTTAGTTGACAAATGGCAAAAAGACTTCTGTTCCGACTTCCATGGAAACGGTCCATAAACTGATATAACACCCATATAAACCGATCTCCAAATCTGACTTTTTCAGCCCCTAGAGACTAAAATTTTCATCCGATTTGGCTGAAATTTGGTACGTGAAGTACACTTGTGGCCTCCAATACTCACATCAAATCCCAAAGCCCCTTACAAACCGTAACCCCGATATGACTTCTTGAGACCATAGAAGCATAAATCAAAACTCGATTTGATTGTTTAAAAAATAATTCAAATACAAACTGAGTTAATAAGGGTACATTTTTAGTGGTATCCATGGGGGCAAGATTCGACCCTGCCGAACTAAGCATGTTTTTATTTGTTTGTATTCCATTTTCTCTAGAATGGTCTAAAAGTCTGCTCGGGGTGTTTTTCGGTTGGCCCGTCAGACATTGGCTATAAATTCGACCTACTAGACTACAATACTATTCCAAATGGTTACCAAGTTGTATTGAAAGTGGAATTATTCAAAAATATTCCGCTTCCTGTGGGGCGTATGAGTGGTTTGTTAAAATTTTAATTTTAACAATCATACGCAGTGTTGTTCCTTGTTATTCTTTATGGCTCTCTTACGATTTAATTTTTATAGCAAAAATTTTTTGAAAATGTTTTTAAAATAAATACCAGTAAAGAAGGGAAAAAGTAGGGCGGTGCCGACTTTATAATACTCTATACCTACTCTATTAGTACAATGTAGGAGCTATATCCAATTCTGAGCCAATTTTGTAGTTAAGATTGTTCAATAAATGCACTTGCAATGGCTCTTGGAGTGAAAATCGGGCGATATACATATATGACAGCTACATATAAATCTGAACCGATTTCTATGAAATTCACCAATAATGTCAAGAGTCATAAGAAAATCCTACCTGCCAAATTTCGAGAGAATCGGTTAACAAATGACCATTTTATTGCATTATTTCTGCAAATCGGACGAACATATATATGGGAGCTATGTCTAAATCTGAACCGATTTTTAACAAACTATTCATATATTGTAGTAGTCTTCAAGGAAAGCGTTGTACAAAATTTTGCGAAGATCGGTCAATAAATGCGCTTGCAGTGGTTTTTGGAATAGAAATCGGGAGTTATATATACATGAGCGCTATATCTAAATCCGAACCGATTTCTATGAAATTCACCAGTAATGTCGCGAGTCATAAAAAAATCCTTCCTGCCAAATTTCGGGAGAATAGGTTAACAAATGAGCACTTTATAGCAATATTTCTCAAAATCAGACGAACATATATATGAGAGCTATATCTAAATCTGAACCGATTTCAAGCAAACTTCTCAGATATTGTGGTAGTCGTCGAGGAAGGCGTTGTACAAAATTTGGGGTAGATTGGTCAATAAATGCGCTTGTAATGGTTCTTGGTGTGAAAATCAGGCGATATACATATATGACAGCTATATCTAAATCTGAACCGATTTCTATGAAATTCACCAATAATGTCGTGAGTCATAAGAAAATCTTTCCTGCCAAATTTCGAGAGAATTGGTTAGCAAATGATCTTTTTATTGCATTATTACTGCAAATAGGACGAACATATATATGGGAGCTATATCCAAATCTGAACCGATTTTTTCCAATTTCTATAGGCTTTGTATCTAGGCCGAAAAACATGCCTGTACGAAATTTGAAGACGATTGGATGAAAATTGCGAACTGTAGTTTGTACACAAATTAACATGGACAGACGGACGGACAGACAAACGGACATAGCTAAATCGAATCAGAAAGTGATTCTAAGTCTATCTGTATACTTATCAATGGATCTATCTCTCTTCCTTTTGGGTGTAACTAACAAATGCACTTAGTTATAATACCCTGTACCACAGTAGTTTCTAGGCCGAAAATCATGCCTATACCGAACCGAATCAGAATGTGATTCTGAGTCGATCGTTAGAAGTATCAATGAGTCTCTCTCCCTTCTTTCTGGTTGTTACAAACAATTGCTCTAAGTTATCCTTGCCATACAGTATTGTTTTCACAGAACAGCGGAATTAATTCACTATCAATACCATGGGTTTCAATATTTCTATCAGTGCAAATCTTGAATGTGATCGCCCCAGTAGCAGTGTTGGTAGCGAGCTCTAATCTAAGTCTTCAAAATCCATTACATACAAATTGTACCTGTAGAGCAAACTCGTAGACCTATGGCCGTATTTAAAATTTGTTCAGAACACTTTATAAAAACATTTACAAATCTTATTAACCTTCATGGGTGGCGTATGAGCGATTTCGCTTAAATTTCATTTATAATCATCATACGCAACCATGTTCGAAAAGCAAACAATGACATATTGTGTTAAGCCATTTTCAATCACTCATATTTCTCTCTCAGAGGCCACCGTGGAGCAGAGGATAGCATGTCCGCCTATGACCCCGAGCGTCTGGGTTCAAATCCTAGCGTTAACATCAGAAAAATGTTCAACGGTGGTTTTTCCCTTACTAGTGCTGGCTACGTTTGTGAGGTATTCTGCCATGTTAAAACTTCTCTACCAAGTGGTGTCGCTATGCGGCAAGCCGTTCGGACTAAGCAATACAAATGAGGCGTTGCTTATCGTTGAGCATCAACATTAATCGGACTGCACTCATTGATATGAAAGGAGTTTCCCCTGTTCCTTAATGGAATGTTCATGGGAAATTTCTCTCAGTATATTCTATCAATAACAATAACCATGAGTTAGTTATTTTTATGGTTGTAAATGATCACCATTATAGTATGTGCAAAAGAATTTCAATAAAAATCTGACTTTTGCACCATGCAGTAATAAAATTACAACAAATTATAGCTCTTTATGTACAGTTTTCATATAAAAATTTAATTCCGTTATACTTAATTTTGAATAAATTATAAATAAATTCAATTTATTATATGTATTAAATTCCAATTAAGCATACAATGTCTAAGATAATATTTTCATATGAAATAACAACGGGTTCCAAGATCAATAAAAACAGAATTCTTGGTTACAAGTGATTATGAACTAAAAAAACTAAGTGCATATGTAATGGATTTTAGTAAAGATTTCAGAAAGCTTCCTGAAACCTGATTGGTGATATGTTTGCATTATCAGCGCCAAGGTGTTAAGTTCGATTCGCTCCAAAGTGAAAATCAACTTGTTGAACATTTTTGAAAGATTCAATAAAAATCAAACCAATGTCACTTTAAACAAATGTTTATTTTCTAACTTTTCTTAAAACTTCCTATAAAAAATCACATTTTTCCAATTTGTTCTAAAAAAAGGTTTCTTTACAAAATTTTTTTAATTTTTTTTAATTTTGTAATTTTTTTTTTTTGATTTTTTAATTTTTTTTAATTTTTTTAAATATTTTTTAAAGATTTTCTAATTTTTTAAAAAATGTTCAATTTTTTAATTTTTTAAAATTTTTTTTAAATTTTTGTCAGTATTTTAAATTTTTTTTAATTTTTTTTAATTTTTTAAAATTTTTTTAATTTTCTAAAATTTTTTTAATTTTTTAAAATTTTTTTAATTTCTTTAATTTTTTAAAATTTTTTTAACTTTTCGAAAATTTTTTAATTTTTTAAAAATTTCAAAATTTTTTAAAATTTTTTTAATTTTTTAAATTTTTTTTTAATTTTTTAAATTTTTTTAATGTTTTAAATTTTTTTTATTTTTCCGAAAATAATGTTGTCTAAAATTTTTCCCACGAGTTTAGTTTTAACTAAAAATATTTTAAAGTCTTTTTTTTTAGAAAAATTTTACAAAGTCGGCCGGACCTGACGGAATTATCCCGGCACTGCTACAGGAGTCCCTTGGAGTCACCCTGCCATGGCTTGAGCAGATCTTCAGGGCGAGCCTGGCATGGTCCTACATACCAAGGGCATGGAAGGAAGTCAAGGTGGTCTTTATCCCCAAGGCGGGAAGAATAAACCACCACAGTACGACGAAGGATTATAGGCCTAATAGTCTGTCATTATTTTTGCTGAAAATACTGGAAAGACTGACTGACCTGAAGGTGAGAAGGGGACTGACGCCGAAAAACTTCAGTGGGGCACAACACGCATACCTCAAAGGCAGGTCAGTGGAGGCGGCCCTTCGCGAAGAGGTTTAGGTCGAGACATCTCTGCGACAGAAGGATTTCACTTTGGCGGCCTTCTTGAATATTGAGCGGGCCTTCAATAATGTGGAGATTGGGGCGATAGTCGCCACACAGGACCGCACGGGGATTCACCCCTTAATCTCCTAATCGGCAAATAATATGCTTTAAGGCAGGATTATTAATAGGAACCTAGGAGATTGGGTGGTCAGAAGGTGGGTGACCACTCATACCTCAAAGGCTGGTCAGTGGCGATGCCCCTACATGAAGTGGTTTAGGAGGTCGAGGTGCCTCTCCGACAGAAGGATTACACTTTGGCGTCCTTCTTGGATATTGAGGGGAGATTGGGGCTATAGTCGCTGCACAGGGCCGCACGGGGATTCACCCCTTTAATCTCCTAATGGAGATTAATGGAAAAGCACTGTGCGCTTTTTACTCCCGCAGGAAGATGTTCACTAGGAAGTGGGGGTGACTCCCAGGATGATTTATTGGATGTATACGGCCATCGTGAGACCAGTGCTGACCTATGGAACACTTTGGTGGGATGCCGTAAGGAAGAGGACGCGTGCGAGGGAGTTCTAGAAGGTCCAGAGACTGGCCTGCGTCGGGATCACAGGGGCACTGAGATCCGCACCGCAGGCAGGCCTGGAGGCGATGCTTGATATGCACCCCATCGGAAAGGCTGAGAGAGCTCCGCATGCTGAAGGAGGATGGTTGCGGCTACACTTCGATTCTGGGTGTTATGGATACGGAGGGTAAACTGAGGAGGATCTCCGGCTACCTGGCACCAATGCCGACTGGAGTGAGGGCATTCCCGATTCGTTTTCCTGAGAGGGACGAATAGAGTGCGGATGGTGTACTTGAGGAGGATGAGACCTCGATCTACACATATGGCTCCAAGATGGAGTCAGGCACTGGTTTGAGGGTTTACTCTGATGCACTCAATATCCGTAAGTCTCTGAGACTTCCGAACGAGTGGACGGTCTCTCAGCAGAGGTCTGCCCCATTGTAGTGGCCGCAAGAGAAATTCTGGTAAGGGCCTTACCGCCCTCGAAACTCAGAATTTATGTGGACAGTATGGCGGCGCTCAAGGCCTTAGGGTCGGGGATAGTGAGGTCGAGGATGATGAGGTCGAGGATGATGAGGTCGAGGATGGTTAGGTCGAGGATGGTGAGGTCGAGGATGGTGAGGTCGAGGATGGTGAGGTCGAGGATGGTGAGGTCGAGGATAGTGAGGTCGAGGATGGTGAGGTCGAGGATAGGGAGGTCGAGGATGGCAAGGTCGAGGATGGCAAGGTCGAGGATGGCAAGGTCGAGGATGGTGACGTCGAGGATGGTGAGGTCGGGGATGGTGAGGTCGAGGATGGTGAGGTCGAGGATAGTGAGGTCGAGGATGGTGAGGTCGAGGATGGTGAGGTCGAGGATGGTGAGGTCGAGGATGATGAGGTCGAGGATGGTGAGGTCGAGGATGGTGAGGTCGAGGATGGTGAGGTCGAGGATGATGAGGTCGAGGATGGTGAGGTCGAGGATGGTGAGGTCAAGGATGGTGAGGTCAAGGATGGTGAGGTCGAGGATGGTGACATCGAGAAGCATGGCGAACTGTTTGGAATCCCTGGATAGGCTGTGGGCCCACGATGTGACGCTGACATGGGTTCCTGGGCATGAGGGGATTCCAGGAAATGAGAGGACGGACGAGTGCGCCAGGAGGGGTTCGTTTGCGCCGAGCAGACCAGTCATCTGTCTTGCCTATGCGGCATTTTTCGAGCTACTGAACACAGTAGGTGGGATGACCAGGGCGGCGTCGGTGGCGAGGTGGGACTCGGTCATCGACCGGAGGAGGACTTGGCAGTTGCTGGCGTTCGATAAGAGGTCGATGAGTACCTTGACAGGGGTCATAATCGGACAGGGGTCATAGGCGTCATGGCGGCGCTCATGGGAAAACCTTACAATGACTTCTGTAAGAGATGCCTCGATGAGAATGAGGAGGAGACTATTGCATACTTGCTGTGTTCCCGTCCGGGTCTGCAGAGTCGTAGCCTCTCCTTTCTGGAGAGCCGTTTCTTCTGTGATCTAGGTGAACTTGCAAACATACCTCTGGCAACTCTCCTGAGGGTTGTTGAGGGAACAGGATGGTGCCACAAGCTTCGGCGTAGGTAGATCCGTGCTTGCGTAGAAACGGGCAGTTCTTCACCCCCCGCTCGGGTTTCTCCACTCCTCCTGTCTTTTTCTTTTATTCGTTTATAACCTCTGCACGAGGTCTCACATTTTCTTTTTCTTCCCTTTCTCTCTCTAGTGTACCACTATGGGCCAAACTGGACTCCGAGTGAACTCACCTTTGGTGGGCAACCCATTCCGCCTAACCTAACCTACAACAAAAAACCTTTAAAAATTATTCAACTTATTAATTGTTTAATAAATTAAAAATTTTTTCCAATAATATCAAATTTTTATAAAATTTACCAAACAATAAAATTTCTTAAAAAAATATTTTTTTTTTCAATAATTTCCAACACAAAATAATTCTTCATAAATAAATTTTTTAGAAATTTATTTATAACTAAAAGCCAAATGGTTCCAATGAACCTCACCCAGCCTCAACCACAAGTTCCGCCAGCTTAGCTTGCATAACCCTGTCGTTATTTGAAAATATTATTCCAACCTTTATTTTGATTAATTTGGTTATTTATTGGCTTTCAATTTATTAACAATATTCTATTATCTATCAATTTGTTTCTCTTTCCTAATCCAATAACCTTCACTTGTTTGCCATGAATCGACTGTGTAATTGGTATTTCTGGGAAATCATAATAAATGCCAAATGCACAATGCACAAATTCAAATGCAAAGCAGCAACTGCCAATGGTTTTGTGGGCATGCGCACACACCCGCTATCTGCGCACAAATCTTGGCTTGCTAATGGCCACAAGCAATTGGTTACCCTCCCTGCACCAATGGATTTATTAAGCATCACTACACCCCCACTCAAAGCGGAGGCGAATGTTTATTACGTCTAGTCTGCTAAGACTATGGACCTCCAAAGTCAAACACTTGGGAGAAAAATGCAACTTTTTCAGTTTCCTTACTAAACCCCACTGCTCTATTCCAGGTGACAACGTAGTGTCAGGTTGTTTAGCTACTTGGCTTTTACTTTCGCTGTATCGCCTTAGCCTTTTGAAATAGCTGAGAAAACAATGGCAATGCGTTTACATTTGCATTTGTCTGGCCTGGCCTGGCCGTCTGGCTTGCTGGCTGTTCCATTAGTCTGGGGCTTTTTTTTTGTACTATTCCAGAATGAGTGGCTGGCTGGTAGCATTGATTTTGTAGCTGATAACTGGCAATTATTATTCGCCAATTATTTAACAAAGTTTAGACTCCCATATTCCCTTTAGCATTTCGGTTCGTTGATAAGTATCGGTAAACCGTAAATATTTTTAATTTTTGAGGCAAAAGTGCATTTGGGAGGTAATTTTTCTTAAAAAAACTATGAAATTTTAAAGTAAAATTACAAAAGGCAAGTTGTGGGCCGTACTTGACATGGCTATTAGAAGTAAAGACAAAATACAACTTGCAAAACTTCAGGCGGAGGGACAAAAGAACAGACTGACAGAGGAATGACAAAACAGACAGACGCATATATGAAGGACAGACAATCAGTCGGACGGAAAGGTGGACACCCACCCACAACCACCCCAAATAAACAGACTGAAAAACAGACGGTTGATCAGATGGAAAGGTAGACGGACAGACAGGCGGAAGGCGGACAGTCGGAAAGACGGATGGACGGATACACAGATGTATGGATTAAAAGACAGGCGGATGCATAAACGGATTGAAGGACAAACGGGTGGATGGATGAACAGACGAAAGATGAACGGACAGGCAGGTGTACGGATTAACAGATGGACAGAAGGACAGACGCACGGATGAACGAACGGCCTAACGGACAGACCGACAGACAAACAGACAGAGGGAAAAGCGGACAAGCAGGCGGATGGATGAATAAATGGGCTGAAGGACAGAAGGAAAGGCGGACGGACAAACGGAGAGACGAACGGAAGGCGGACACGGATGAACGGGCGGCCTATAGGACAGACCGACAGACATACAAACAGAGGGAAAAGCGGATAGATGAATAAATGGGCTGAAGGACAGAAGGAAAGGCGGACGGACAAACGGAGAGACGGACGGAAGGCGGACACGGATGAACGGGCGGCTTATAGGACATACCGACAGACATACAAACGGAGGGAAAAGCGGACAGGCAAACGGACGAATGAATGGACAGACTGAAGGACAGACTGAAGGACAGACTGAAGGACAGACAGGCGTACGGATGAACATATGGACAGAAGGACAGACGCACGGATGAACGGACGGACTAAGAAACAGACCGGTAGACAAACAGACAGACGGAAAAGCGGACAGACAGGCAGACGGATGGATGTATAAATGAACTGAAGGATAGGCGGAAAGATATACGGACAAGCGGACAGACTGAGGGACAGGCAGGCGTGCGGATAAACAAAGGGACAAAAGGACAGACGCACGGATGAACGGACTAAAGGACAGACCGGCAGATAAACAGATGGGAGGAAAAGTGGACAGGCAGACGGACGGATGAATGTACAGATTGAAGGACGGACGGACGAACGGATGAATCTACAGATTGAAGGACAGACGGACGCACAGGGAGAAAGATGAACGCACAAACCGACAGAAGGACAGACGCACGGATGAACGGACGGACTAAAGGACATACCGGCAGACAAACAGATGGATAAACGAACTAAAGAACAAAACAATAGACGAACAGACGCGCGGAAAAGCGGACGGACAGACAGGCGGATGAATGGACTAACTGAAGGACAGCCGGACTGAAGGACAGGCAGATGAACAGATGAAAATATGAGCGGACAAACTGATGGACAAACAGAAGTACAGTTGAACAGATGGACAGAAGACAGACACACGGATGAACGAACGGACTAAAGAACAGACAAATAGACAGAGAAGTGAACAGACAGACGGACGGATGGATGTATAAATGGACTAAAGGACAGGCGGAATCCTGAACGGACAAACGGAGGGATGGATGGAAAATCATACAGACGGACGGATAAACGGATGGGTGAACAGACGGACGGATGAATAAACAAACTGAAGGACAGGCGGGCGGACGGTTGAACAGACGTACGGATGAATAGATGGACTGAAGGAAAGACGGACAGACTGACGGGTAAACGGTAAGATGGACGGAGGAACGGACACACTGGCGGACAAACTGGTGGACAAGCAAATGGGCAAATGGCCAAGTGAACAGATGGACGGGAGGACAGACGGCTTAAATGGCAGATGGATGAATAGACGAGAAGATAGAGAAAGGGACGGATAGATAGACGAACAGACGGAATCACGGATGGACGAACGGACTGATGGACAGACATACATACGAAAAGACGAAATCACGGATGGACAAATGAGCATACAGAAGGACAGATAGGCAGAAGGACAGCTTATCGGACAGACAGATGAACAAACAGACGGATAGATGGATAAATAGGCGAGAAGATAGACAAAGGGACGGACAGATAGACGAACAGACGGAATCACGGATGGACGAACGGACAGATGGACTGACATACAGACGAAATCACGGATGGACAAATGAGCATACAGACGAAATCACGGATGGACAAATAAGCATACAGACGGACAGATAGACAGATGATCGGACAGGCAGGTGAACAAACAGATGGATAGATGAATGAATAGACGAGAAGATAGACAAAGGGACGGACAGATAGACGAGCAGACGGAATCACAGATGGACGAACGGACAGATGGACAGACATACAGACGAAATCACGTATAGACAAATGAGCATACAGACGGACAGATGATGGGACAGACAGATGAACATACAGAGAGATAGACAAACAAACGGTCAAACGGACAAACAGACAGACAAACAGACGGACAAACAGATGAACAAACAAACGGATAGACAGACGGACATACAGAATCACGGATGGACAGATGGACATACTTACGGATGGGCAGATGAACCGACAGATAGATAGACAGACAGATAGACAGACAGACGTAGGGACCTACGTTTTAGATTGACTCAGAAATTTAAACCGATTTAGAAGGACGATATGAGACTTTAGATCAATAATACATGTTGTTTCAATGACAAGATTAGTATACCCCCAATCCTATAGCGGGAGAAATAAAAATCTACCGCTTAGCACTCACCCTCAATTACACAAGTTTCGCTCAAAGTGTGAGAGTAAAATAGTCAAAAATCAGGGCCAAGAAACGATCTCCAAGATCCACCCATAGTTAGGCTCATAACAGGTTACTACCGGATTGGCAAAAATTTTGATGGTCCTAAGCTTAAAATTAACGATTTCTGCAGGAGCAGTGAGAACATCGAGGTGTCGCACAGTGGGAGAAAATCAAAAAAAAAACTAATAAAAGATATGCCGTGTGAGAACAGGTAGAGACATCACCTTAAAATTTAAAATTGTTAAAGCTGAGGTGTTAGCGAGAACTTGTCCGGGCCCCTTTTAGCAGGCCCACTTTAGTCCTCTCGGTATTTCAAAAATTTGTTGAGGCTGCCAAATCTTCGTTTGTGGTACGATTTTCAACATTTTTATTTGCTGGATAGTGCTCAAAAATCCCTTCAAAAATTTCCGCTTGAGGTCTATAATGTCTCCACTGGTTTCTCAGTGGCAGTGCGTGTACCGCACTGCCAAGAAGAAGAAGAAGTTTTATTTAGATTTCACTTTTTTTTTTGAAGGTTTGTGTGAATTAGTGAACTAATATCAAGTTACTTCAATGTTAACAACCAGAAGGTCTTCTTCTCCTTAATTTGTTGCTGTTGTATCAATCTGCACTAAATAAGCAGAACGCATACTCTTACCATAACTAACGTCTTCTTATGGTTAATTTAAAGTTTAATTTTAATTTTTTGATATATTTCTTCTCTTTTCAGGCCATTTAGGCTATGACGCGAGCATTTCTTTTGCAGCGTTGGATTTTCTTTTTATAAGGTAAGTGGCAATAGAAAATAAAGCTGTAAATGTAATCTTTAGCAAAAACCCATATTAAACATAACTTCAAAGTGACACTACTTTTCTGATCTGAAAATTCAATTGCCCCAAGTCACACCTTCTAAAAAGATGCTCTGTCTGTATGTACTTCTTTCATGAGGGTTACTTAAAAATGCTTCTAAATATTGAAAATATCATAAAAACCTTATGGTAGCCACATAAATCTTAATAAAATCTTTGCCATATTTACTTTCATTACCGCATTACATTCATTGCTTTGTCATAATTAATCCCAATTTCCTTTAATGCCACCTTCATCAAGGGTTAAATCGATTTCCTTTGCAGCTTAGCGTTTCACCTTTCAATGGGTTTTGGTTCGATATCATTCGCCTTATAAGATTGTTCTGTACTGAAGCGTATGTGTGTGGTGAGTGTGTGTGTGGTGAGTGTGTTTGTGAAGTGCTTTCATATTTTGCACTTTAGTCAATTTTTCTGGGTCAAATTTTAATATGCAACAACAACGACAATAACATAAACAACAACAACAACAACACCGTAAAATATAGTTAAACAATATTTCTGTGGTCATTGTACCCGAGCCAATGCTGCTGGTGCAGTGAGAATAGCAACAACAACAAGATTGTCGTCGTCGTCGTCATCACTGTATACAACCACACTCACAGGCACCGAAAATACACAACACACACACACACTCACACACACATTGGGCATCATACTCAAATGCACTTCATACATGAACGTTGCCATGGTTCTTGCCATATTCTCGTTGTCGTTGTTGTTGTTGCCTCTAAGCCCCTCATCTCCCCGCCTTTTCCCCATGCCACTCAGTTCTGTCTTGTTTAATTTTACGGTTAAACCTGAGAGTAAGCATGCCACACTCATATAGAGGTGATTGTGTTTTTTGCACTTCCACTCACTCTCCTTTTCTCTAACACTCTCGCTCTCTGACTATCTCACCCGGTTTATGCACACATTTTATTTTGCATTTTTTTTTTTTTTTGTTCTTGTTTTTGGCTTTTGTGTTATTAACAATGCTCTGCTAACAAGGCTCTGTAACAAGTGAGCCAGCCAGCCAGCCAGGCAGCCCCAGTGTTACTGAGTGTGTGTGTGAGTGAGTGTTGGGGGCAGAAAAAAGTGCGAATACTTAATTATTTGCCCGTGTATGGGTGATTGTTAGTGTAGGTCTTTGCATTAACCGATATCGACTGTGTGTAGTGTCATGGTTCTCGCCATCGTTGTTGTCGACTTGATGCCTTCATATGTGTGCCACTTCACTGTAGTGGCGATTGGTGTTGCCACTGAGAGAATTGTTTACAACTAAAAATTAAGAAAAACGTACTAAAGGGGATATGGGAGTCAAAAGTTTGACACAAAATGTCACCAATGTTTGATAAAAAGTGAAAATTTTCAAAATTGTGTCAAAATTTGTTTTACATAGGTAAATTTTTTAGAAAATTTATTCTCATAGAAATTGAGTTAAAATTCGATGCCGTCTATCTTTTTAGGGTGGGGACACTTCGCCCTGAATATGCATGTCGAATTCGTACCACTACAGCCTATATCCGCCTAAAATGCTGAACGTCTGCGTTCAAATCCTGGCAAGAATGTTGGACAAAATTTTAAGAGGTGGTTATCCCCCCTTAATGCTGGCGATATTTGCTATGTACCATGCCATGCATGGTCATGTACAAAATTCTCCCCATAGAGATGTCGCACTGTGGCACGCCGTTTGGACTCGGCCATAAAAAAGGTCCCTTATCATTGATGAACTCAACTTGAATCGGGAAGTACTCGTTGATGTGTGAGAAGTTTGCTCCTGCTCGGTTACTGGGCAAATTTTTACTTTACTCCCAAATGCCTTTCTTTTGAGTTCTATATTACCGTATTAGTAAATATTTCCGGTTTAGGGGGTACTTCGGCAATTGCGTTAACGGAAAAGTTTCCCAGCGCTCTAAGAGTTCTACTTCAGAAAGTTCTAAGTGCAACAGCAAAGTGGGCAACCGAAAGTGGTCTGGGTATAAATCGTGTAAGACAGAAGTAGTTCTTTTCAGCTGGAGATACAAGTTGCCTACAGTGGCACCGTTCTCCTTGGGAGAGAGAATGTTGCGTTAACAGTAAGCGCAAAATACCTGTGTGTTTTGCTGGACAGAAAATTGAACTTCAAATCCAACATTTTGGAAAGGACAAGAAGGACAACTCGTAGATTTTTGCAATTAAGGAAGTGGTCATAACGACGATTGGCATAAATATCTTCTCAAACAGCCAGGCAGCCATTAAATACCTGAGGAACATATTTGTGAACACAAAAATTGCCCTCGACTGTCGCAAACCTCATAACGAGATGACTGAACAGTTCAAAATTCACCTGTTCTGGGTGGCGGGCCACAGAGATATCCCAGGGAATTGTAAAACGGATGAGCTTGCGAGACTAGGAACTACCCTACACATTCCAGGGATACTGGAATCTGTGGGTATGCCTTTTTTCAGAACCATGCCCGAAGGAAAACGAATGATAAATGAACACAAAGAGGGGCTGTGAGCATTCCTAAACTTTTTAGCCTAATATAGACTTGAAGAGACCTAACGCTTTGCTATCATTGGCAAGAACAGATGACTCAGTCATGACAGGTCACTGTGTAATCGGAAAACATGCTGACAGTCTGAAGGTTGCCAGCAACGACTTTTGCAGAAGCTATGGGGACATCGAGAAAGAAGAGACTATAGAACACCTTCTGTGTGTGTGTCCCGCACTAGCAGTCAGAAGGAGTTCCACTTGAGGTTCTAATTTCTTTGAGAACCTGTCTGATTTAGCGGATGCGAACATTCGCAAGTTGTTGGGCTTTTGGAAAAGCGATCTGGATGGTTAAGCGGTAGGCACTAAAGGCCATCTTCCTTCGTTCCTGTGATATCACAATGGACGTTAACGTGGAAGAGAGTCTGATGGCAGACTGCCACATAAACCCAACCTAACCTAACACCCCCGAACACTTGGAGTGAAATTTGTATACCAAGTCCGTAATCTACTCTTAAATACCTTTCATTTGATACCCATATTGTACCAATTGGTAAACATGTCCGTCCGGATGGGGCATCCCCCCAGGTTATTTGACCTCAAAATTTTGAGGTACCATATGGTGGAATACAAAAATATGCTTCAATCGGTGCTCCCATCTCCGAGATCCGGCGTTTTTGAAAATTGGGGTAAGGAAGAGGGACCGCCCCCTCGTCGGATATCAAAATATGTATTGGGTTGCCCAAAAAGTAATTGCGGGTTTTTCATATAGTCGGCGTTGACAAATTTTTTCACAGCTTGTGACTCTGTAATTGCATTCTTTCTTCTGTCAGTTACCAGCTGTTACTTTTAGCTTGCTTTAGAAAAAAAAGTGTAAAAAAAGTATATTTGATTAAAGTTCATTCTAAGTTTTATTAAAAATCCGCAATTACTTTTTGGGCAACCCAATAGTACCATATTTTCACTGGGGCTTAAACTCTAAAATCTTTCATGAAAAATCGGTTCAACAGATTACAAACAAACTTACACACAAACAGTTTAATTTTTATTGGGTGATGGATTTTGTCAAAACTTTATTTTCAAGGAAAATTTTACCATTTTTTTTTTTTTTTTAAATTTTGTAAAAGTTTTATAAAATTTTTGTTCACATTTTTTATAAACAATTTTGTTCACATTTTTTATAAAAAATTTTGTCGAATTTTTCTTTTAATATAAATTTTTGCACTTTTTCCTATCGAAAATTTTTCAAAATTTAAATAGCAAATTTTGCAAAACTAAAATTTTATAAAAATTTTTGTCAAAATTTTGTTTTTTAGAATTTTTTTTTTCAAAAATTTTTGTTTTTATAGAAAATTTTTATCAAAATTTAATTTTTGCATTAAATTATGATTTTTACAAAATTGTTTAATTTTTTTTGTCTTGTATAGAAAATTTTAAAATTTTTTTAGACAACAATAGATATGGCAACACTGTTCCCTATATGCATTAGATTGAGTATTAGCATTTGGGCGTTTGTTTGTATAGCGTAAAAAGTCTGTCTGCAATGCATTGGGGAATTCTGTTTCGCGTTGTCATTTGTGTTACGTTATCGTTGAAACTAAAAGTGCAAATATTATTTTATTTTGGCGTTTTGCTGGCCGGGCGGGCATGCATGTTTTTCATCAATATCATTATCATCGTCGTCGTCGTCGTCGTCGAAGTCATTGTGGTAGTCGGGCGACGTATGGCTGTCTTCTATCGTCATCGTATGCAATATCATTATCATCATCGTTGTAATTATCGTTTTGTTTGTCATCGTTTTTGCCTTCAACCTCCTGCCAGCACTTAGCCGCCTCACACCATTCGTTTGGCGTTGCACTGCCAACATATTTGTTTTTAATTTTTTTATTTATAATTTGTTTACATTTTATTTTTATGTTTAGTTTTACATTTAACACCTTATCTATCATAAGTTCAGGCTCATTGCTTTAAGTGTGTTTATTTTGATCTCAGCTGGCAAATATTATGCACTCATATATATTCAGAGTAGTGAAAAAAAAAACAATTTTTTTATTAAGTCATTATTCATTCAAATTTCTAGATATTTATTTAGTTTATTTTTTAATAAAAAAAAGTTGAGTTTGTTGGAAAATTTTTCATGTAAATATTATTAAGCGGTTAGAAAAGAGGTAAACAATTAAATAGAAAAAAAAAATATTTTTTTCATAGAAATATTATACAACTACAAACTATACGAAACTCCATCTCTTCCATAAGCAAATAAAAAAAAAAACTAAAAAAATATATTAACTTAAAAATTCTTAATATATAATAATTTATTCGTTTAAATATTGTATTTTTGTTTATTTTCTCCTTTTTTGGCTGCACACAAAGATTTATTGCATAGATTGTGAAATTAAATGCGCTATCTAAATATTCTAGCCTAACAGAATGTTGATATCAATTCTGGTAGCTTTATTGTGTCATTTTTAAGCTTATTACAGCAAAATTATAAAAAATCATACGCCATGGTGTACAATGAGAGAATTTAATTTAAAATACTCATACGCCATACAGAACCAAAAGAAAAATTCTAGTTCTAGCTTTTAAATGCATACTTTAAGGCACAGGAACAAACGGACGGGCGAATAGATGGACGGACAGAAGGATGAACAGACAGACAGATGGACGGTCAGAAGGATGAACGGATAGACAGATGGACGATCAGAAGGATGAACGGACAGACAGATGGACGGATGTACAGACTGACGGACAAATGGACGGATAATCGGACGGGCAGACGACAAAGCCATAGAGTATAATGAGAAAATTTATACCATTTTTAACCACAGACTAAAAGAAAAATTCTAGTTAATGCACTGTAGCGTACATTAAGGCTCAGGAACATACCGGAGGGCAAACAGATGGGCAGACGGACGGACAAAAGGATGAACGGACAGATGGACGGACAGAAGGATGAACGGACAGACGGACGGGCAGACAGACAGACGGACGGGCTGACGACAAAGCCATAGAGTATGACGAGAAAATTTGTATCATTTTTAAATTCTTAAAAGCGAAATTATGAAAAATCATACGCTACGGTGTACTATGAGAGAATATAATTTAAAGTACTCATACGCCATATAGAACAAAATGAAAAAATTCTAGTAAATACACTGTATCTATCAGTTGCGTACTTTAAGGCACAGGAACAAACGGGCGGGAAAA
This sequence comes from Stomoxys calcitrans, assembly GCF_963082655.1. Classification (NCBI taxonomy): domain Eukaryota; kingdom Metazoa; phylum Arthropoda; class Insecta; order Diptera; family Muscidae; genus Stomoxys; species Stomoxys calcitrans. The sequence goes on along the minus strand of NC_081555.1, from coordinate 23,634,317 downwards.
GAGATGGGCAGACGGACGGACATAAGGATGAACTCATACCAAAAGAAAAATTCGAGTTACTGCTCTGTAGCTACCAATTGCGTACATTAAGGCAGAGGAACAAACGGAAGGGGAAACAGATGGGCAGACGGACGGACAAAAGGATGAACGGACAGATGGATGAACGGACAGATGGACGGACAGAAGGATGAACGGACAGACGGACGGGCAGACAGACAGATAGACGTACAGATGGACAGACAGACGGACAGATAACCGCCGTGCAGACGGCAAAGCTATAGACTATAATGAGATAATTTGTACCACTTTTAAATTGTTTAAAGCGAAATTATAAAAAATCATACGCCATGGTGTACAATGAGAGAATTTAATTTAAAATACTCATACGCCATATAGAACAAAATGAAAAAATTCTAGTAAATACACTGTATCTATCAGTTGCGTACTTTAAGGCACAGGAACAAACGGGCGGGAAAAGAGATGGGCAGACGGACGGACATAAGGATGAACGGACAGACAGACGGAGGGACATACAGACTGACGGACAGATGGACGCGACAAAGGCATAGAGTATAAGGAGAAAATTTGGTTTAAAATCCTCATATCCCCCTATAGAACCAAAAGGAAAACTCTAATTAAAGCATTGTAAAGGGTGATTTTTTTGAGGTTAGGATTTTCATGCATTAGTATTTGACAGATCACGTGGGATTTCAGACATGGTGTCAAAGAGAAAGATGCTCAGTATGCTTTGACATTTCATCATGAATAGACTTACTAACGAGCAACGCTTGCAAATCATTGAATTTTATTACCAAAATCAGTGTTCGGTTCGAAATGTGTTCATTCACCGTAACGTTGCGTCCAACAGCATCTTTGAAAAAATACGGTCCAATGATTCCACCAGCGTACAAACCACACCAAACAGTGCATTTTTCGGGATGCATGGACAGTTCTTGAACGGCTTCTGGTTGCTCTTCACTCCAAATGCGGCAATTTTGCTTATTTACGTAGCCATTCAACCAGAAATGAGCCTCATCGCTGAACAAAATTTGTCAAAATTTGAACACATTTCGAACCGAACACTGATTTTGGTAATAAAATTCAATGATTTGCAAGCGTTGCTCGTTAGTGAGTCTATTCATGATGAAATGTCAAAGCATATTGAGCATCTTTCTCTTTGACACCATGTCTGAAATCCCACGTGATCTGTCAAATACTAATGCATGAAAATCCTAACCTCAAAAAAATCACCCTTTAGCTATCAATTGGGCACTCCAGGGAACAAGAACAAACGGACAGGCAGACGGCCAGGTTAAGGTACGGATAGGGGGACGGATAGACGAATAGTTGGACGGACAGACGACAAAGCCATAAGGTACAATTAGAGAATTTTATTCAAAATACTCATACGCCATATAAAACGAAAAGGAAAATTCTTATTAAAGCACTTTTAAAACAATGCGCGTACCGGCACACTGAACCAATCTTTAGACCAGAATTGGTGGACCGGGTGGATAAATCGTGTGTCCCATGACATAAATATAAGGGAGCGGGAGGCACAAGGCTCGCCACTGCGATCATTTTATCGCCATTCCTATGGGTGACCACCATAATGACCTATTACGGCAGACTAAGGAGGGATTTTTACGCGTTTACTATGAAAATCTTTACCCCTAAGAAGTTCATTAATACAATGATCTTCTTAGGGGTAAAGATTCGACCAAGCTATGCAGAAAGCTGAAAAGGTTTTGCTTATGGCATATGACTGGGCTAGGCCCATAAATCTCAATGTTAACCTAAACACACTGATTCAATCTTTGGACCAGAATCTGGTGAATCCGGTCCTTAGAGACTGGATTCACCATATGCTAAGGATCAGGTGGATAAATTGTGTGTCCCATGACATAAATATAAGGGAGAGAATGGCACAAGGCATGACAGAGAACGGCATTTTATCGCCACTCCTATGGGTGACCACCAAATATGACCTATTACGGATGCTGACTGAGGAGGGATTTTTACCCGTTTGCTATGCAGACGATGTTACAATACTTCTTAGGGGTAAGGATCTGAACCAGCTATGCAGAAGGGCCGAAAGTGTCTTGCATATGGCATATGACTGGGCTAGACCCAGAAGTCTCAATGTTAACCCAGACACACTGATTCAATTTTAAGACCACAATCGGGTGAACCCGGTACTTAGAGACTGGATAAACCATATGCTGAGGATCAGGTGGATAAATTGTGTGTCCCATGACATAAATATAAGGGAGAGAATGGTACAAGGCACGCCACAGAGGGTCATTTTATGGCCACTCCTATGGATGACCACCATAAATGACCTATTACGGCTGACTGAGGAGGGATTCTTTGCCGTTTGCTATGCATACGATGTTATAATGAACTTCTTAGGGGTAAAGATCCGAACCAGATATGCAGAAGGGCCGAAAGTGTCTTGCATATGGCATACGACTGGGCTAGACCCAGAAGTCTCTATGTTAACGCAGACACACTGATTCAATTTTAAGACCACAATCGGGTGAACCCGGTCCTAAGAGACTGGAAAACCATATGCTGAGGAACAGGTGGATAAATTGTTTGTCGCATGACATAAATATAAGGGAGAGAGTGGCACAAGGCACGCCACAGAGCGGCATTTTATCGCCACTCTTATGGGTGACCACCATAAATGACCTATTACGGCTTACTGAGGAGGGATTTTTACCCGTTTGCTATGCAGACAATGTTATAATACTTCTTAGGTGTAAGGATCCGAACCAGCTATGCAAATGGGTTGAAAGTGTCTTGCCCATGGTATATGACTGGGCTAGACCCAGAAGTCTCAATGTGTCTAACCGAGACACACTGATCCAATTTTAAGACCACAATCGTGTGAACCCGGTCCTAAGAGACTGGATAAACTATATTCTAAGGAATAGGTTGATAAATTGTGTGTCCCATGACATAAATATAAGGGAGAGAGTGGCACAAGGCACGCCACAGGGGGCATTTTAGTGCCACTCTTATGGGTGACCACCAAATATGACCTATTACGGATGCTGACTGAGGAGGAATTTTTACCCGTTTGATATGCATACGATGTTATAATGAACTTCTTAGGGGTAAAGATCCGAACCAGATATGCAGAAGGGCCGAAAGTGTCTTGCATATGGCATACGACTGGGCTAGACCCAGAAGTCTCTACGTTAACCCAGACACACTGATTTAATTTTAAGACCACAATCGGGTGAACCCGGTCCTAAGAGACTGGAAAACCATATGCTAAGGAACAGGTGGATAAATTGTTTGTCCCATGACATAAATATAAGGGAGAGAGTGCCACAAGATACGCCACAGAGGGGCATTTTATCGCCACTCCCATGGGTGACCACCATAAATGACCTATTACGGCTGATTGAGGAGGGATTTTCAACAGTTTGCTATGCTACGCAGACGATGTTATAATGAACTTCCAAGGGGTAAAGGTCCGAACCAGCTATGCAGAGGGGCTGAAAAGGTCTTGCATGTGGCATATGACTGGGCTAAACCCATGGGCCTCAATTCTAACTCAGAGAAGACTGAAACATGCCTGTTCATGAGGAAGACGAAGGTGGGCCAATTCGACGCACCGCATTTCCTCAACAAAACGATTTCGATATCTGACAAGGTCAAATACTTAGGAGTGATCTTGGATAGGAATTTTTATTGAAATTGTCACATTCAGGAGCGTACTGAGAAGGCTCACAGATGTTGACGTTATGATACTTCTTAGGGGTAGGGATCCAAACCAGTTAAGCAGAAGGGCTGAGAAGGTCTTGCATATGGCAAATGACTGGACTAGGCCCATGGGTCTCAATTCTAACTAAGAGAAGACTGAAATATGCCTGTTCATGAGGAAGACGAAGATGGGCCAATTTGACGCACCACGTTTCCTCCACGAAACGATTCCGATATCTGACAAGGTCAAATACTTAGGAGTGATCTTGGACAGGAAACTGAATTGGAAGTGTCACATTCAGGAGCGTACTGAGAAGACTGACATAAGTTGACGTTATGATACTTCTTAGGGGTAGGGATCCAAACCAGTTAAGCAGAAGGGCTGAGAAGGTCTTGCATATGGCAAATGATTGGGCTAGACCCATGGGTCTCAATGATAACCCAGAGAAGACTGAAATATGCCTTTTTCACGAGGAAGTCGAAGATGGGCCCATTTAGTGCAACACGTTTCCTCAACAAAACGATTTCGATATCTGACAAAGTCAAATACCTAGGAGTGATCTTGGATAGGAAACTTTATTGAAATTGTCACATTCAGGAGCGTATTGAGAGGGCTCACAGATGTTGGGCACTATGTAGACGTGTCGTAGGCTTGAAATGGAGTCTAAGTCCGAGGTTAGTCCACTGACTCTAAAGGAGCGTGATTAGACCAATACTTACTTACGCCTCAATTGTTTGGTGAACTGTTGTGGAGAAAAAGTGCAGCATAAAGACCTTACAATGGGTTCAGAGAATGTGTTGTCTTGGCATAGGCGGAGTGATAAGCACCACGCCCACTAACGCACTGGAGACTATATTAGATATCCGAACCATACAGATTAAGTGTGAGGCAGCCACTGCGGCTATTAGACTTAAGGCGATGGAAGAATGGATTGAGCATCTCATACCATTGCGGTATAATCGAAGCGACGATAGGAAACCTGAAAGTAAGGGAAGAGGTTTCCGATCGGATACCTGAGACGATACTTGAGGTCGAGTGCGAGGCACTATTGCCAGCGGCACAGTCTTGGATTGATAGAACCTGAGTATTAACCTGGATCAAAGCTAGAGGACAGGAGCTCTACATTGAGAACCCAGAGACTGAGATCTGTTTTAGTCTGCCTGACCATAATACGTAATAACGTGGTGCAAACGCAAGCACGTCAGCTATGAACATCTCTTCAGACATTAAACAGGCCATAAGGGCAATTACAACCAGGAAGGTGAGGACCACGCCCACTAGAACACTGGAGACTATATCCGAACCATTGACATACAGAGTAAGTGTGAGGCAGCCACAGCGGCTATGAGACTTAAGGCGATGGGAGAATGAATTGAGGATGGGAGCAGCTCATACCATCGCGGTATAATCGAGGCGACGATAGGAAACCTGGAAGAAAGGGAAGAGGTTTCCGATCGGATACCTGAGATGAACCTTGAGATCGAGTGCGAAGCACTGCTGCCAGCGGCACAGTTATCTGTTGACAGAACTCCAGTATTGTCATCTGGAAGATCATGTTGCATGGATGGTTCAAAGCCACAGGACAGAGTGGGCCTGAGGGTCTACATTGAGAACCCAGAGACTGAGATCGGTTTTAGACTGCCTGACCAAAATTCGGTCCTGCAGACGGAGATCTGGGCGATCACGGAAGGCGTGAGGTGGTGTGGTGCTAACTCAAGAACGTCAAGTATGGACATCTTTACGGGCAGTAAACAGGCCGCAAGGGCAATAATAACCAGGAAGATAAGGTCACGAACGGACTTGAAGTGTAAGAAGGAGATTTATGTCTTCTCTGAGGATGCCACAATCCGCATCGTTTGGGTGCCGGATCATAGCGGAGTAACTGGGCATGATAAACAAGAAACAAGACGATTTGCCGGTGAAGGCCAGAGAACTGCCATCAATAAACTTGGTTAACCCAAGACGATTTGCCGGTGAAGTCCAGAGAACAGCCGTCAATAAACTTGGTTAACCCAAGACGTTTTGCCGGTGAAGGCCAGAGAACAGCCGTCAATAATCTTGGTTAACCCGAAGCCTTTCAGTTCGACGTAGCCCGAGTTAAGGGCATAGGCGACGAATGCGCATATAACCCTGTGGAATAGCGAAACAGTCGGTAGAGCGGCGAAAATTCTATGGACAGATCCAGATCGTGAGAAAGCAATGCTATTACCGAAAGGAAGTAAGAGAAGGTCAGTATAGCTTTCGGTATCAAAAGAGGATACATAGGACTATGAGCTCACTTATGTAAAATAGGTGCGCAAAGTGATAGCATGTATAGGGCATGCGGGAAGATGATGAGACATTGTTGCATTTCCTTTGTCATTGTCCGGTTTTCTCGTCTAACAGATACCGGCACCTAGGTGGGGACACAATACCAGATATGTACCAACTTAGGAGCATGGCATGGAAAACAATTAAGGATTTTTTAAGTAGCACGGAATTCCTAACTTAGATTTTCTTTTTCGAGGTTACTTTTTGTAGTATTTAGAGCGCACAACAAGCCTATTACTGGCTTAGGTATATGTCCATAGTGACATGGGGCATAGCTATCAGCTAGCACTGTAGCTATCAATGAGGCTCTTTAAGAAATGGACGGACAAGCAGACGTACGAGGAACGGACAGACTACAAATCTCTCATTAAATCAAACAAATGCTTCTCTAGGAGAGTTAAAAACGTAGGTGAATTCGCGGGTGATCTGAAGGTCCTGAAGATCTTCCAGCATCATCTATTCTGCCATGTTCGGAATGTGATTATATATGGTTTTTACGTAAAGACGCTGATGATCTGAAGGTCTGGAAGTGAATAGATGGCACTGGAAGTGAACGGATGGCACTGGAAGTGAACGGATGGCACTGAAAGTGAACGGATGGCACTGGAAGTGAACGGATGGCACTGAAAGTGAACGGATGGCACTGAAAGTGAACAGGTGGCACTGGAAGTGAACGGATGGCACTGGAAGTGAACGGATGGCACTGGAAGTGAACGGATGGCACTGGAATTGAACGGATGGCACTGGAAGTGAACGGATGGCACTGGAAGTGAACGGATGGCACTGGAAGTTAACGGATGGCACTGTCATGTCCAGAATGCAATTCTATATATAGTACACGTACAAGTGAGGCAACTTTGTGTTTGAAATATTGGAACCAAAATAGAGTCATGAAAATTGTATTGCTGACCAATTGGGCTCGAGTTCTGAGCTCTTTTAGGAATTTTTGCCCAGGGTGGTATTAGGCAATTATAAATAAAGGGTGATTTTTTTGAGGTTAGGATTTTCATGCATTAGTATTTGACAGATCACGTGGGATTTCAGACATGGTGTCAAAGAGAAAGATGCTCAGTATGCTTCGACATTTCATCATGAATAGACTTACTAACGAGCAACGCTTGCAAATCATTGAATTTTATTACCAAAATCAGTGTTCGGTTCGAAATGTGTTTCGCGCTTTACGTCCGATTTATGGTCTACATAATCGACCAAGTGAGCAAACAATTAATACGATTGTGACCAAGTTTCGCACTCAGTTTACTTTATTGGACATTAAACCAACCACACGAATGCGTACAGTGCGTACAGAAGAGAATATTGCGTCTGTTTCTGAGAGTGTTGCTGAAGACCGTGAAATGTCGATTCGTCGCCGTTCGCAGCAATTGGATTTGTGTTATTCGACCACATGGAAGATTTTACGCAAAGATCTTGGTGTAAAACCGTATAAAATACAGCTCGTGCAAGAACTGAAGCCGAACGATCTGCCACAACGTCGAATTTTCAGTGAATGGGCCCTAGAAAAGTTGGCAGAAAATCCGCTTTTTTATCGACAAATTTTGTTCAGCGATGAGGCTCATTTCTGGTTGAATGGCTACGTAAATAAGCAAAATTGCCGCATTTGGAGTGAAGAGCAACCAGAAGCCGTTCAAGAACTGCCCATGCATCCCGAAAAATGCACTGTTTGGTGTGGTTTGTACGCTGGTGGAATCATTGGACCGTATTTTTTCAAAGATGCTGTTGGACGCAACGTTACGGTGAATGGCGATCGCTATCGTTCGATGCTAACAAACTTTTTGTTGCCAAAAATGGAAGAACTGAACTTGGTTGACATGTGGTTTCAACAAGATGGCGCTACATGCCACACAGCTCGCGATTCTATGGCCATTTTGAGGGAAAACTTCGGAGAACAATTCATCTCAAGAAATGGACCGGTAAGTTGGCCACCAAGATCATGCGATTTGACGCCTTTAGACTATTTTTTGTGGGGCTACGTCAAGTCTAAAGTCTACAGAAATAAGCCAGCAACTATTCCAGCTTTGGAAGACAACATTTCCGAAGAAATTCGGGCTATTCCGGCCGAAATGCTCGAAAAAGTTGCCCAAAATTGGACTTTCCGAATGGACCACCTAAGACGCAGCCGCGGTCAACATTTAAATGAAATTATCTTCAAAAAGTAAATGTCATGGACCAATCTAACGTTTCAAATAAAGAACCGATGAGATTTTGCAAATTTTATGCCTTTTTTTTTAAAAAAAAAAGTTATCAAGCTCTTAACAAATCACTCTTTACAATGCTTATCTTAGCTCGAAACCCTGCAAGATGAAACCCCAGCAATCTAACTTCACTTTAGTTAAACACCTGACATTTAATTCTCAAAATCACATTCACAACTTTGTGATATCAATATCGATTTGATTTGCAAGTAGAAAGAGGGAAAATTGCTTTCCAATTTTTTTTGTACTGTCGTTTTACCACCACCATCCATTGAAGGCATAAAGAAAAAAACTTTTCAAATGCTCCTTGGTTGACATCTATGCAATAGCACTACTAAAGTTAATGAGATTTATTATATGACAGTTTAACTCTACACCTTGTGAGTATTTATCAGCTTATGACGAACTTTTTCTTACTTGTTTTGCATATTTCATTCAGGTATTATACAAAGTGTTATTCTTAGTTTTTCATTGTGGGGGGCTAACTTCTCATACTTAGAAAAAAAGTGTAGGATTATTTTTTTTACAATTAATTGACTGCTGATTGAATAATGACTGTGGATGATTTTCAAGTCTAAGACTAAAATGGATGACTAACTGACTGAAGAAGTAATGGCGTATTTGAATAGTAAAGCTAGAATTGGATAGTAATTTATAAACAAATGCCATGCAATAAAACTTTGAGCGCCAAACCATATAATAAAGCGGTTATTGCGTTGCATTAAAAAAAATTAGTATGTGAAAAAATGAAAAAAAGAAGAACATTTTATGAAACCTTAACAGTTTTGGCAGTTTTCTATAGCAAATGTTCCCAAAAATTGGGAAGCGTTTCGTCCTTGGTTTGGGGGTCTTGTGTGTATCAAGCGTAGATTCTTGCAATTAAGGAAGTGGTGGAATGGCTAAGATATTGGGTTGCCCAAAAAGTAATTGCGGATTTTTTAAAAGAAAGTAAATGCATTTTTAATAAAACTTAGAATTAACTTTAATCACATATACTTTTTTTACACTTTTTTTTTCTAAAGTAAGCTAAAAATAACAGCTGATAACTGATAGAAGAAAGAATGCAATTACAGAGTCACAAGCCGTTGAAAAAATTTGTCAACGCCGACTATATGAAAAATCCGCAATTACTTTTTGGGCAACCCAATATAATGTCATAACGTCGCGACGATTGTCACAAATATCTTCTCAGACGGCCAGGCAGCCATTAAATCCCTGGAGAACGTATTTCTGAACACAAAAACCGCCCTCGATTGTCGCAGATCTCTCAACGAGATGGCTGAACAGTTCAAAACTCACCTATTCTGGGTGCCGGGCCACAGAGATATCCCAGGGAATTGTAAAGCAGACGAGCTTACGAGACTAGGAACTATCCTACACATTCCAGGGAAACTGGAATCTGTGGGTATAGCTCAAGCGACATGCAAGATTAATTTTCTGGAACAGGACCGAAGGACAACGAATGATAGTTGGTCACAAAGAGGTGGCTGTAGACATTTCAAAACTATGTGGCCTAATCTAGACTTGAAGAGGTCCACCACTTTGCTGTCATTGGCTAGAACAGACGTCTCAGTCATTGTGTTCATCATGACAGGTCACTGTCTAATGGCAGACTGAAGGTTGCCAGCAACGACTTTTGCAGAAACTGTGAGAACATCAAAGAAGAAGAGACTTTAGAACACCGCAGTATCAGTCAGAAGAAGTTCCACTTTAGGTTCTCATTTCTTTGAGAACCTGTCTGATTTATCGAATGTGAACATTCGCAAGTTGTTGGGCTTTTTAAAGCGATCTAAATGGTTCAACGGTAGGAACTAGAGGGCATCTTCCTTCTTCTGTTCCTGTGGTATCACCATGGACGACAACGTCTAAGTGAGTCTGATGACTGACAGCCACCTAAACCTAACCTTACTTTCACTTTTAATTTTTCAATGGCAAAACAATTTGATGAGGACCCTTGGTAAGGCCGAAAATGCGTTCATTATGGGCTGCCCAATACAAAAATTGCAAATTTTGCCCATGAACTTGCCACTAAGGAACAGGGGCAAACTTCTTACACATAAATGAGTGCAATCCGATTCAAGTTGAAGCTTAATGATAAGGGGCCACCTAATCTAACCATCACTTTTAATTTTTCAATGGCAAAACAGTCTGATGAGGCCCTTGGTAAGGCCGAAAATACGTTCATTATGGCCTGCCCAATACAAAAATTGCAAAATTTGCCCATGGACATTCCACTAAGGAACAGGGGCAAACTTCTCACACACCAATGAGTGCAGTCCGATTCAAGTTTAAGCTCAATGGTAAGAGGCCACCTAACCTTACCTTGTCTTTTAAATTTTCAATGGCAAAACAGTCTGATGAGGCCCTTGGTAAGGCCGAAAATGCGTTCATTATGGGCTGCCTAATACAAAAATTGCAAATTTTGCCCATGAACTTGCCACTAAGGAACAGGAGCAAACTTCTCACATATCAATGAGTGCAGTCCGATTCAAGTTTTAAACTCAATGATAAGGGGCCACCTTACCTTACCTTGACTTTTACATTTTCAATGGCAAAACAGTCTGATGAGGCCCTTGGTAAGGGCGAAAATGCGTTCATTATTGACTGCCAAATACAAAAATTGCAAATTTTGCCCATGAACATTCCACTAAGGAACCGGGGCAAACATCTCACACACCAATGAGGGCACTCCGATTCAAGTTTAAGCTTAATGATAAGGAGCCTCCTTTTAATAGCCGAGTCCAAACGGTGAGCGGCAGTGCGATACCTCTTTGGAGAGAAGTTTTTATATGGCATAGTACCTCACAAATAATGGCACCATTAGGAGGCGAAAACCACCGCTTAACATTTTTTCTGATGGTCTCGCCGGGATTCAAACCCAGGCGTTCAGCGTCATAGGCGGACATGCTAACCTCTGCGCTACAGTGGCCTCCAATACATTTTGCCTCCTGCCCAACACATTTTGCCTCAATTTTTTAAAAGGTTTTTATTTTTTGCCTTGAAATCACGATAGCGGCCGAACGCGTAAATTTTGCTCAGATACTTAATATTGATGTAGGTCGTAGGGGATTGCAAATGGGCCATATCGGTTCCGATTTAGATATAGCTCCCATATAAACCGATCTTCCGATTTGACTTCTTAGGCCCCTACAAGCCGCAAGTTTTGTTCGATTTGAGTCCATACAAGCCGCAATTTTTGTGCGATTTGGCTGAAATTTTCCATGCAGCGTTCTGTTACGACCTCCAACAACTGTACCAAATACGGCCTAAATCGGTCTATAACCTAATATAGCTCCCATATAAACCGATCTCCAGATTTGACTTCTTGAGCCCCTAGAAGCCGCAATTTTTGCCCAAATTGGGAGAAATTTTGCATGCAACGTTGTGTTACAACCTCCAACAAGTGTACCAAATACGGCCTAAATCGGTCAATAACCTGATATAGCTACCATAAAAACCGATCTTCCGATTTGACTTCTTAAGTCCCTACAATCCTCAATTTTTGTCCAATTTGGCTGAAATTTTGCATGTGGTGTTCTGTTACTATTTCCAATAACTATGTCAAGTACGGTTCAAATCTGTCTATAATCTGATATATCTCCCATATAAACCGATCTCCCGATTTAACTTCTTGAGCCTTTACAAACCGCTATTTTTGTCCGATTTGGCTGAAATTTTGCACATAGTGTTCCGTTATGACTTCCAACAACTGTGGAAAGTAAGGTCCTAATCGGTTTATAACCTGATATAGCTCCCATATAAACCGATCTCCCGATTTGACTTCGTGAGTCCTTACAAGCCTCCATTTTTCCGATTTGGCTGAAATTTGACATCAAGTGTTCTGTTACGACTTCCAGTAACTGTGCCAACTGAGCTGGTCCAAATCAGTCTATAACCTAATGTTGTCTCATGTAAACCGGTCTCTCGATTGTCCTTGTTCGGTTCCTAGAAGCTTTAATTTTTGCTAATTTGAATTATGCTAAATTTATTTTGTATAAATTTTTAACAGAATCCATGGCGGTGGGTTCCCCAGATACGACGCTGCCGAACTTAGAATGCTTTACTATCATTTTTTATGGGAAAAATTTCCATTATTTGTTTTTTTTTTTTTTTTATTTGTTGTTTTTTTTTTCTTTCTTTCCTTCTATGAAATTAAAAATCCATATGAACTTGTTTACCACATAAATTCTTCTTCCTCTTTCCGTTCCTTTTGCATTTACCACAAAATGTTTGTCTCTCGTTAGTTCATTGCAAGTAGTTTACATTGCAAAATATGTCTATGATTGTCGATATTTTCTTACCAGCTCCTCTAATTTCTATGGCCACTTTTGTTTTCTATTTCCAACAATCCAATTTTTTTTTTCTACTTCTCCATTTGAATTTTTGTTCTCGCTTCGTTTTACTTGTTTTTAGTATTTGCTACTATTTCATAGCACTATCAATTGTTGTTGCCTTTGGTTGGTGGTGGTGGTGGTGGTGGTGCTGGTGATGGTGTTATTGTTGTTTATTTTCTGTATGCACATTTTTTTCAATGACTCTCAAGGATTTTGTATGAAAATGTTGTTGAACTTATACTCTGTTGACTTTGTTGCATTAGAATTGCCTTATGCTGTGTTTTGTTGTTGCCATTCGTATGGCTAAAGTCAGCGACAGACATTAGCGTTGCGGTGGCGTTTTATAATAACGCATGTAACCAGCAATGTATGTGTGTGTGTGTGTGTGTGTGCGAGAGTATAACATGCCTTGTGTTTATGATTCTATGCAGCTTTAGCATAGGTTTGTCTGTTTATGTGCTTTTCGTTCGTTTGTTTAGGTGTTAGTGCTGCATCGCTCTTCTTAACTTAATAAAGCTGACATTAGTTTTTTGTTAGCATTCTGCTATGTGCAGGCTTTGTAGAGCATAGAGAATGCAATGATGCAACGTTAGTGAGTATTCTGTGGGAGAGAAAGAGAGTCAATAGAGCTCATACATTAGTTTGATTGTGTGTTATTGTAGTGGCAGATATTACCCCGGTTTTGTATTGTTTCGTTGAGGAAAATTTTGCTTTTGCTTGAGCTAAATGGCGACAATTTGAAATATATTGAGGTAAGCAGGAGCACATTTTTAATTCATTTTTGTTGGAATTGAATTAAGTAAAGTGTTGCCATATTGAAGATAGGAATTTTATACAGTTAATCGAAGCATTTTTTGTCTAAGCTCTAAGAATATGTCTTTCGATATGTGTTCCTTTTGTAAGGAGTCCCCATGGTACTCTGGCTTAAGTTTCGCACAGATATTCAAATCCTGGGTTAGGTTACATTTTGAAGAGGCAGAATTCTTGAAAGGACTTTGGCACACAAATGACGTCCCTTATCATGGAATTTCAACTCTGCGGTACTGATCTCTGCTGCAGTAAATAATACACCGAGAGATGCGCTTAGCAGCTTACTCGGTCGAAAGCCATTGCCCTTTTGTATTTCAAATCTGCAGCAAAGGGAATTGCCTCAAGATTGAGGGAGTCTCAAACTGAGGGTGAGAATTGCCTCCAAACTAAGGTAACCTGGCGCTCCTTGGAATTCTGCTGGAAATTGCGAACCTGGTCCAGAAATGGACTGCAAGCGACACATTCAAGAGAGGGCGTTCCTTACTGACGGCTCGGACATCATCTTGCAAATTTTGCCCATGAACATTCCACAAAGGAACAGGGGCAAACATCTCACATATCAATGAGTGCAATCCGATTGAAATTTAACCTCAATGATAATGGGCCTCCTTTTTATAGCCAAGCCCGAACGGCGTGTCGCCTTGTGTATCTCACAAATGTTGCCAGCATTAGGAGGGGAAAACTACCGCCGAAATTTTTTTTCTGATGGCCTCGCCAGGATTTGAACCCAAGCGTTCAGCGTCATAGGCGGACATGCTCCCTCTGCGCTACGGTGGCCTCCCGGACGTCATCTTACTGGTCGGAAGAGCTTTTCCCGTCGTAGCAACACCTTTCGTTGAACTATTCGTCCATGGGCACCTGTCCAAGGTAGACAATGGCACAACGACAGGACTGCTTGTTGAGAATTTAAGAAGCTTCCCGATAGTTGTAGCATTTTTCACCCAAGATTTCAGCCTTTTTTTAGCTTTGGTTTTTTTGCTCCATTATTAAATCGTCTGCCCTTTCATTCCCCCTTATCCCGTTATGGCCCCAAACCCAAATGACGGCAGTCCTCTGGCCTTCACTGCCAAATCGTCTGCCCTTTCGTCAAAGAAGGCGCTAATCTCCTTTCTACATTCCAAGATTGTTCGAGATCTTACCGTCCTGATTGTTATTGCCCTTATGGCCATTTTACTGTTCGTAAAAATGTTCACACTCGATGTGCTCGGGCATTCCGTGATCGGCCGGATCTCCGCCTGCAGGACCGTATTATAGTCAGGCAGTCTAAAACAGATCTCAGTCCTTGGTTCTCAATGTAAACCCCCAGGCCCACTCTGTCCTCTAGCTTTGATCCATCCGTGTAACATGATCTTCCAGAAGGCAATTCAAGGCTTTCGTCAGTTCAAGACTGTGCCGCTGACAGCAGTGGCTCGCACTCGACCTCAAGTTTCGTCTCAGGTATCCTATCGGAAACCTCTTTCCCTCTTTCCAGGTTTCCTATCGTCGCCTCGATTATGGTACGAGCTGCTCCCATTCTCAATCCATTCTCCCATCACCTTAAGTCTCTTAGTCGCAGTGGCTGCCTCACACTTAATCTGTATGTCAATGGGTCGGATATCTAGGATAGTCTCCAGTGCCCTAGTGGACGTGGTCCTCATCGCTCCGCCTATGCCAAGAAAACATGTTCTCTGAACCTGTTGCATGGTGTTGCACTTTTTCTCCATAGCAGTCCACCAAACTACTGAGGCGTATGTAAGTATTGATCTAATCACGCTTCTGTAGAGCCAGTAGACTATCCACGGACTCAGGCGCCATTTCGAGCCTACGGCATGTCGACATGGTAATCAACATATGTGAGCCTTCTTAGAACGCTCCTGAATGTGACTTTTCCAATTCAGTTTCCTATCCAAGATCACACCTAAGTATTTGACCTTGTCAGAAATCGAAATCGTTTTGTTGAGGAAACGTGGTGCGTCAACAGGCATATTTTAGACTTAACATTGTGACCCATGGATCTAACCCAGTCATATGCCATATGCAAGTACTTTTCAGCCCTTCTGCATAGCTGGTTCGGATCCTTACCCCTAAAAAATATTATACACAGACGGGTTCAAATCCCTCCTCAGTGAGGAGCGATCCAAGATCTTAAATCGGGAGATCGCTATATATGGCAGCTATATCGAAATATACTCATACACCATACTCGTTACGGATGTCAAAGGGCCTAGCACAACTCGTTATGCTGAATTTCATTGAAATCAGCAAATAAATAAGGCTATTAAAGGGTCAGGACATTTAATGTGGAGATCGGTGTATATGGCAGCGTTCTCCAAATATTGTCCGATCTAGCCCATACGCCGAATTTCGGCGAAATCGTAAAATAAATTCGGCTTTTATAGATCTAGGACCATAAATCGGGAGATCGGTATATATGGCAGCTAAACCGAAATATAGTCCGATCTAGACATGGGAGCTAAAACACGTTACAGACGTTACTGAATTTTTAGCCACATCGGACACAAATTGCGGTTTCCAGGGGCTCAGCAAGTCAAATCGTGAGATTGGTTTATATGGGAGCTGTATCAGAATATGAACCGATTTGGATCAAACTTGGCACAGTTATTGGAAGTCATAACAGCACACTATGTGCAAAGTTTCAACCAAATCAGCCAAATCAAGTGAAAATTGCGGCTTTCAGGGGCTCAAGGAGTCAAATCGGGTGATCGCTTTATATGGGAGCTAGAACACGTTACTGACCGATTTGGACCGTACATAGCACAGCTGTTGGAAGTCATAAAAGAAGACTATGTGCAAAATTTCGGCCAAATCGAACAAAATTTACGGCTTCCTGGGGCTTAAGAAGTCAAAATGGGAGATCGGTTTATATGGGAGCTATATCCAAATTTGAACCGATTTGGCCCATTTGCAATCCCCAACAAGCTACATCAATATAAAGTATCTGTGCAAAATGTCAAGCGGCTTGCCCTACGCGTTCGACCGCTATCGTGATTTTGACAGACGGACGGACATGACTAGTTCAACTCAGAATGTCCAGATCATCAAGAATATAAAAAAAATCCGCAATTACTTTTTGGGCAACCCAATATATACTGATGTTCACAGCTCTCCCGTGCCAACTACTTCAGGGTAGTCAACGAACATAAGCGGAATTTGTGGCTGGAACACTTGGAGCAATGTAACTTAGGCACCGGTGTAGACAAATTGTGGTCTACTGTTAAGTCACTCTCGAACTCCGGTAGACGGGATGACAGGACCTCAGTCACTTTTGGCGAAATTACCGTGACTGATCCGAAGAAATGCGCCAGGTTGTTCTACCGTCAATTTATTGTGTATCCCGAGAGAGAGACAGGGCAAGAAGGAGAGCCATTCGCCGTATTCGTGGTCTCCGAACCGATGAACAGCCATCACAATTTACCGCGGGCGAAGTTACGAATGTCATCCATGGCGCCAAATCATCTAAGGCGTTGGACCCCGAGGGAATCTCTACATTGATGTTGAGTACCTTACCACTGTCCTCAACCTTTCTTTCAGCACTCTTATAGTTCCCGGAGTCTGGAAAATGGGCAGAGTGATGGCGCTACTGAAGCATGGAAAAGACCCGAGTTTGGGGGAGTCGTACAGACCGATCTCCCTTCTCTCACCAGTGGCAAAAACGCTTGAGGCATTACTCCTCCCGAGCCTCGTAGGAGAATTTCCATTCGCCGAGCATCAACATTGCAGTCGAAGACTGCACAGCACAACAACAGCTTTGCAATCCATCACCACACACATTTGCCGTGGCTTCAATCAGCCCAGGCCATGTGATAGGACGGTCCTCGTGGCACTGGACCTATCGAAGGCATTCGACACAGTCAGCCATGCCAAATTTTTTGAGGACATCGCCGACACGTCTCTTCAGCCAGGCCTGAAACCCTAGGTCGCGAATTATCTGTGTGGTCGCCCATCACTTGTGGAATTTAGGGATAAGAAGTCGAAGCACCGTAGAAAGAAACAGGGAGTTCCCCAGGGTGGTGTGATATCTCCGGCACTGTTTAACCTCTACCTATCCTCCATTCCACCACCTCCAGACGGCATAGAGATCGTATCATATGCGCACGATTGTACGATCATGGCATCAGGCCCCCCACCCATTGATGACATCTGCGATAAGTTGAACGTCTACCTCAACGATCGCTGCAAGAAATCTGAAGATTTCTTTACCAAATCTTCAGCCACACTTCAGTTCACTACAAATACGCGTGAGGTGAATACTGACTGTGTTGGTCGATGGAGAAATGATTCCGACCATTAAGTGTCCCAAAATACTTGGCGTCACATTTGACAGCTCTTACACATTCTCCCCACACGCCACAGCAATCTGCGATAGAATCAAAAGTAGAAACAAGGTCCTCAAGGTCCTCACTTGCTGTCAGCACTTGGGCTGCAGACAAAGAAACCTTGTTGACCACGTACAGAGCAATTGGCCGGTCTGTGGTAAGTTATGCAGCGCCAGTGCGGTCTCGTCAACTTTGTGACACGCAGTGGAATAAAATTCAGATCTGTCAGAATGCCGCCCTCCGAACTGCGACGGGCTGTCTCCTCAGTTCTCATGTGGACCACCTTCATCAGGAGACAAAGATCCTACCAGTGCGAAGACATAACT
>NC_081555.1:23591290-23611290 GCF_963082655.1 Stomoxys calcitrans | reverse complement strand
AATTCAGAGATCGATTTAATGGCAGTTATATCAGGTTATCAACCGATATAGACCATACTTGACTCCGTGGTTAAAAGACATACTAAAACGACCTGTACAAAATTTCAACCAAATTGGATACGAATTGCGCCCTCTAGAAGCTCAAGAAATCTGATCGGGAGATCGGTTTATATGGCGGCTATATCTGGTTATGAAATGATTTGAACCATATTTAGCACAATTGTGGGAAGTGACACCAAAATACTACCTGCAAAATTCGGAGATCGATTTATATGGCAGTTATATCAGGTTATCAACCGATATAGACCATACTTGACACAGTGGTTGAAAGACATATTAAAACGACCTGTACAAAATTTCAACCAAATCGGCTAAGAATTGTGCCCTCTACAAGCTCCGGAAGACAAACCCAAGATCGGTTCATAAGGCAGCTATATCAGGTTCTCAACCGATTTGAACCATACTTAGCAGTGATACCAAAACACCATGTGCAAAATGTCAGCCAAATCGGATGAGATTTGCGCCCTCTAGTGGCTCAAGAAGCCTAGATCCAAAATTAATTTATATGGCAGTTATATTAGGTTATGTACCGATTTGAACCATATTTAGCACAGCTTTTGGAAATCATAGCAAAACACCTCATACTAAATTTCAACCAAATCTGATCAGAATTGCGCCCTCTAGAGACTAAAAAAAGTCAAGATCCAAGACCGGTTTATTTGGCAGCTATATCAAAACATGGACCGATATGGCCCGTTTACATCTCCAACAGACCTATCACCTATCGCAAATCATAATCCCCAATAAGCTTAATAGAGGTTGAAAAAAAATTTTTTTTTTCAAATCAATCAGGCAAATACCTACTGAAATTTCCGTAAGTTCACCTGCCCTAACAACGTTCTCGAATTGTCTGTTTTTAGTTTAAACCATGAGAAATTTCTATTTTTAAAGCCAATACTCGCATTGTTCCACATTTAAAAATCAATTCATTTTCTCCAAATTGGAATTTCCCATTCTTGTTGGCCTCACATATTTCCCTTTCATACCATGGCAATTAAACCCTGATTCCGGTTCCGGCAACAGCTTGCAACAGTCAAGAAGTGTCAATGCAAAGCCAATGTTCTGCAATTCTCTGAAAAACCTAAAGACAAGCAAAGCCCTTATACCAAGCCAACAACACGACAACAACGCCTACAGTGGCTCACATTGGCATCAATATATCAAATAAACGGTTTAACCCATATTTGTCATAATTTTTTGACTTCTATAAACAAACAAACAGACATGTGCACATACACTCATACATTTTAACTTTCATACAAAGGGTGTCAATTCTGTTCTGTTGCTATCATACTGACAATTGAGAAACCTGTCAACTCTTGTTGGTCTGCCACCAACAACAGAAATAAAAGCAGTTAAACCACCTTTCTGCCAGATAATTTGAATTTTGGGTATTTTCAAGCTCTCCCCTGAGAGCGGAGAGAGAGAGAGAGAGCAAGAAAAAAAATGCTCTCATAAATTGTGTGGGTAAAATGCATATTGCGTTGTGCAGAGTGCAGAACTGCATGGAGCCTAGCAAGTAAACATGTTTGAGACACCTTCATTCACACAAACACACACACACACATACACTCAGGCCAAACCAAAACAGCAAACAGCCGTTTTTTTGAGCGTAAAATCAAAAGTGTTACAACGTACGACGTTACAGCGACGTCATTGCCTCTGCTGGCAGAGCACATTGCACATCGTTGTTCTATACGGGCCTGTGTGTGAGTCCGTGTGTGTGCTTCGCATTAAGAAATTCGCAAAGAAACTGAAATTGAATTGAAACTAAAAGTTGATGATTTCTTCTGGTTGTTGCTGTTTTTGTAGAGATTTTATTTTGCCAACAGTAGATTCAGCCACAGTCGCACTCACAACATAACAACAACAAGCACAGCACAACACAGAAACGTATTTACAAACGCAAGCTGCTGCAGTGCCGTAGTAATATGCTCGCCAACAACTCGCTCAGTATTCAACTGCAGCGGCGGCGGTTGCTGTAGCGCAAAAATTGTTCCGAAACACAGTTGATTGCAATTATTCGAACTAAAAAATCGGTTAAAAATCATAATGAACGGATTAAATTAAATTGAGAAGTAAAAAAAAAAAAAAATACGCCAAATTATAAAAAGAAATTCCAAAGAAAAACAAATCAAATGTAAATATAACGGGAAATTTGATTTGAGTAGCAAAACTTTAAAATATTCCCAGCCAAAGAGCGGGAGAGAGTTAGTTAGCTAGTTAGTTAATGAGTGAGTGAGTGAGTGTGTGTAATGGTGTCATTTAAACGGGAGAAAAAGAGAAATTCCGGATGATCTCTAATTTCTTTCAAACAACAAGTCAAACTGCAAATTCGTTGCCATCTCAGCGAATACAACACTGCCATTTGGGAAAAAAACGAAAACAGAGTTGTTTTTAAGGGAATAATGTCATAAAAAAAAACAACTGCAACTTCGCTATAACAAAAAGCCAACGCCATATTAGTATGTAAAAAATATAAAAAAAAAATAGATGAATAAAACAACAAAAGCTAAAAATAAAAGAATAATAACATCACAAAATACATAATGCTAGAAAGCCAAGGCGATATTCTAATTATAAAATATATATAAAAAAACAACACAAAAGATATTTTTAACTAAAACAAAACATCACAAACAAAATAAAAAAAATAATATTTAAGAGAATACAAGAATTTTTGTTTAATAATTAAAAAAACTCAAGTCGACCTCCTTTGGGAGAAAAACAAAACTCTTAAAATACAGCCATGTTTGTTTTTAATTAAATAAAAAATAATTTAATCTCATTTTAAAGTTCTTTCCCATCATAAGAAAAAATGCATTTTTGCTGTGTTCCCCTTATCATCCCGCTAAAACGAACAGCAATCGTTCTGCGTACTATGAAAATGAATTATTCATAATTTGAAAACTTAAAACAAAATAGTCACCGCATAGTGAAATAATTGTATGCCTATGAAATCAAGTGGAATATTTTTGTGAAAAAAAACAAACTTTTTTGAAAAGAAAATTTGTGCATTGATAGAAAATTAAAACAACAAGTGTCAAGAAAGCATTTGAAAAGGATATTTGGCAAAAATTACGTCCCACAAAGTAACCCAAGGAACTCAAACCATGCCTGGCTCAGCGGTGTGGTCCGGTAAGTCTAAATTTATTCGAAAGAAAAACGTAGAGGCGTTAAAGGTTTCAAACAGTTTCAAGATATACACAATAATGAATGATTATGAAATGTACTAAAATGTCCAAAAAATGCATTAACAGAATTCGCATTTAAACGAAGCAACTCTTCCTTTTGGGTGTTACAAACAAATGCACATTGTTATAATACCCTGTGCCACAGTAGTAGTGTAGGGTATAAAAACATTCGGGAAATCTGACGCCTAAAAACTCTTCCGAGCTTAGAATTTGAAAAAAAAAATTTATTCGAATAAAAATTTACCAAAATTTTATTATAAACAAATTTTGACAAAACTTTTTTAAAAAGCTTTTTCAAATTTGTTCTGAGAAAAAATATTTAAAAAAAAATTAAAAAAATTTAAAAAAAAATAAAACTTGTTAAAATTTTTCGAGAAAAAAGCCAACATCTAAATTTGAACCAAATCGAATAAAAATTGCGCCCTCTAGGGGTTAAAGAAATAAATTCCTGTGAGCGGTTTATATAGGACCTTACAGCCAAATCGGGTACAATTTGCGCCCTCTAGCGGTTGATAGGAGAGCACATCGTTTAAATTTTTAGGCAAATCGGATAAGAACTACTCCCACTACAGCGCCCACTGGAGGCTCAAGAATTTAAACAGGGTTGTAGATTTATATGGACGTTATGTCAGATAATGAATCGATTTTAACCACACATGGTAGAGAATATTTTTGGCCAAAATTGAGTAAGAATTTCGTTCTTTAGGGGCTCAAGGAGTAAAATCAGGAAATCGGTTAATATGGGACTTTATGAAGTTATGGACCAATTCAGAAGATCCTTAGGACTTGACTGACTATGCCATACTTGATACAGATGTTGAAGGCCATAGAAGAAGCCATTGTGTAAAATTTCAGTCAAAAAGTTTTACAATTGCGTCCTCTAGAGGCTCAAAGCTATAACAAGTTGTGGTTCATTCAGATCCTACTTGATACAGTTGTGGGCTGTTAGAGCAAAAGAAGATCGTGAGATGTTAGAGTTTGTAGCGAAAGGGATAAGAAGTGCGCCCTCTAGAGCCTCAAGAAGAAGATCCTCGGGAGATTGCATTATTTGATAGCTTTAATATTAGGTTATGGACCTTGCTTGCCTGGCTGCATTACCGGTTTTGCTTGGCTTGTCCCCGCATGACTGTTCTGTACTAAGTGACAAAGGAAATTCCATTAGTGCGCGGGGATTGGCTCACTGCTTCCGAACTGGCAGATGGGGATATTATGCGGTTCAAGGCCCTTCTTTGGAGCGTCTCGATGGTAGGTTGCCAACCAGATAGACAAAGAGCGATAATGGTCAAATGACTTATGAATTTATTCGTGACGCGACGTTCCTAAGAGACCACCCAGACCTTGGCTTCAGCCTAAGTCTGGGTTTCATACCTTCGATTCACAGCTCCTTTATTTCTTCTCTGCATCAGAGGAACTTTTCCGCTACTGATTTGTGCGAGTGTGGGAGACCTGAGATAGGAGGCATGCACTGACAAAATGCCCATACTATGCAGGAATTGGAGATTTAGGCACGATGGGGATAATGAGGAGCGAGCGTTTTCAGTAGGGCCCTTGAAAACGAGACTACTGTTGCAAGGTTGGCTACCTTTCTCGGCAAGTATTTTGTAGGAGACGAACGAGACTTAGTGGAGACGGGAATACACGCTAGATATACATTACAAGATCTGTTGATCTACTGACGCACAGTGGGATAGAATCGAAAGAAGGTAGTAAAAATTATGCAATTTAAAAACGAAATTTGAAATGAAACTGTATAACTTTTAACTGAATTTTCGTATGCTGACGCATACCGCAGCAAAGTCATTATAAATTTTGTAACCAATCCGAAATACAAAGCCAATATCTACCGAAATTTCAAAAAATTAAAATTAAAAGTCGAATATCCCCGAAACCAGTGGATAATTTGTTTATCTCATGTGGGCTTGTTTGTAGAGAGATTTGAGAACTACCCTATCGGGCTGCGCACATCTGTCTTGTCCATACTGATGCTGCGGCATTTTGCCCTTCGTTGCTTGCATTGCATTGTTGTTGTATAGTAGCCACATTGCATGTGGAGGTAACGATTCTCCTCAAGCTTCCATAGGAGGTCAATAGGACCGTTCGCCGCGAGATCGTGATGGCCAATAGCTAGTATCGTGGGCTCTTAGTATTTAAGCTAGAGCCGGTGACATTCGGTCCCTCACTGAGACTCTCCACTCAATATCGCTGATTTTTCGCGACTGAGGTTGCAGAACTCCTACGGAGCATCCCACGGAAGCTCTCAGCTGAGCTTCGAAACAAGGAGTTGCTGTACCGGCGCAGATGATTGTTTTTGGTTGCGCACGACATGGCCTGCCACCTGTCTATCTCATTCTAAGGCTACGCCGTTTTGCCCTTCATTGCTTGCATTGTTGCTGTTATAGAAGCCACATTTGCATGTGGAGCAAGTTCGTTTCGTTCAATAACACCGATCGCAGCAGAAACGTGATGGCCAATGGCTATTTAAAACTCGCCTATGGCGCTCAGTATTTAAGCAAGAGCCGATGCCGCACGGCCTTTCACTGAGACTCTCCACTCAATACCGTTGAATGTCCGCGACTACAGCATACTGCTATCTGCAACCTGTAGCTATCTGCTGAGCTTCTCACGATAACGGTGAACATCACCCAAATCAGAACTCCAATCGGTGGGGCGCCCAAAGTTTTTCCGTGCCGATTCCCGGTTTTGATCAGTCATCCGTGAGGGTGGGCGCGTTGATTGTTAAGCCCTTGTTGGAGAGGATATTTGTATGTGTTGTGTAACCCATGAGGGCTACCATGGCCTGTTTGTGTTTTTTCACGTCGTCCACGTGTATGTTTTTTGTATATCGTCCATATATTGGCTATAGGTCGGCTCAGGACGACGCCTCTTTTCCAAGGTGACCAGAGCAGGACTGTTTGGGTAGTAATCTTTTATGGTTACGAAATCTGATCAGAGACTTTAAACTGGTACCACGGGTATCAAGAGCCCCTGGTATTTCGGTTACAGCGAGGCCTTACAGTGGTAAGGCCTCAATGGCGAGTGACGTGGTTGGCTTTGGTTTGAACCCAAATCGCAGGTTTAGCGAATCCAGATATCGTGATAGGAAGGAGTTTAAGATAATGCTTCGCTTCTGACCAAGGAGTTAAACACGCTCAAATACATGGGATAAAATTGGTACTCAAGTATAGATAACTGTGCTTTGGGACATCGGTGGACACAGGGTATTGACCCTTGGGCTTCACAGGCTTGGGTCGCATTGGCAGGTGTCTACGAAAACACGACATTCGTGTCTACAAATGTAAATTTACCCATGAACATTCCATTAAAGAACTGGGACAAACTCCTTACATATCATTAACTGCTGTCTGCTCCAAGTTTTAAGCTCAACTATAAGGGATCACTTTTTTATAGCCTATAAATACCCGAACTGCGTGCCGCAGTGCCATACCTTTTTGGGGAGAAGTTTTTACAAGGCATAGTACCTCACAAATGTCGCCAGCATTGGCAGAGGATAACCAACGTTAAAGTTGTTTCCGATGTTCTCACCAGGATTCAAACATGCTAACCAATTATAAGGACCTCCTTCTTACAGCCGACAAACCTCGGAACGGAGTGCCTCAGTACGATACCTCTTTGGGGAGAAGTTTTTACAAGGCATAGTACCTCACAAATGTCGCCAGCATTAGCGGAGGATAACCAACGTACACAATTTTTCCGACATTCTCACCAGGATTCAAACATGCTAACCAATTATAAAAGACCTCCTTCTTATAGCCGATAAACCTCGGAACGGCGTGCCTCAGTACGATACCTCTTTGGAGAGAAGTTTTTACAAGGCATAGTACCTCATAAATGTCGCCAGCATTAGGAGAGAATACCCAATGTTAAAATTTTTTCCGATAATCTCACCAGGATTCAAACATGCTAACCAATTATAAAGGACCTCCTTCTTATAGCCGATGAACCTCGGAACGGCGTGCCTCAGTACGATACCTCTTTAGAGAGAAGTTTTTACAAAGCATAGTACCTCATCAATATCCATAAATGCCAGCATTAGGAGAGGATACCCAACGTTAAATTTTTTCCGATATTCTCACCAGGATGCAAACAAGCTAACCTCTGCGCTACGGATGCCTCCGGTTCATGTCTAGTTCTAATAATGCGATATCAGTTGGCATCTTTTTCACCAACCTGACGTCAGACACAGTCTGTGACATTTTGGAACAGAAACGAGAAGGCTTTGATATCCAAATAGAACCAGTCAAGAGCCTGGTCTATGGGCAATTGTCGTTGCTATTCACTTAACGCACAATGACAATAGGCCGAGTATGATCTTAAATGTATTTATAGGGATAATATTCGAAGCTTGAGAGACCCTGATCCCCACACCATAGCATTCACCCTAAGGATTCTGTTACAAAACCGAACTATTGAGGTGTTCCGCCAAAGTAGACTGCATTCAATTTGACTCATTTCCAGACATTCTTCTTCCAACCCAGTGTTTGCAAAGCTTTGGTCCAGAAATTTTCAAAAATATTTAGCCTCCTAGAAAAGGAGTCGCTCTATTCTGCCCTGAATAACTTAATAACTACCTACTTTCAATCTCCTATTTTATTACTCTCATTCTTTGTCTAAAATAATATAATTATGTGTTTATATCGGAATAAAAATATATCTGCAGATGCCATATAGACTTAAAATAAATACAACAAATAAAACTGAGTACTAAACTACAGACCTACTAAAAATAAACTCGAATTAAAATGTCTGCAAAATAAAGTTAAAAATTTCCGCATTTAAAAAAAAAACACATCCGACTACACACACACATACACACAAGGTACCAGTCAAAGCTTGCCTTTTTATATCAAAGCAGTAAAAAAGGCAAACCAGCCAAAGCCATAATTGACCAATAATATCAACAACTTTAACAAGAAACCGTTAACAATAATAACAACAACAGCAGTAGCAGTAATACAGAACAGAGCCCCCCACTCTCTTTCAAGTGATGGTAGTACATTTTGTGCATATGTAGTAAGTGTGTATGTGTTTTTTTTTTGGCAAAAGTTTACATTGCATACGCACACTTAACATTGGAGGAGGCATATACGCACCAACAATGGCAACACAGCTGCAACAATAACATGAAGAGAGTGAGAGAGGGAGAGGGAGCCAACCAATGCTTTGTATAAAGAGGCTTCATACCAGAGTATTTAAAGAGGGTGGCTTAGGCTGTGTATGAGTGTATGTGGCTTTATGTGTGTCTACGGATTGATTTGTTCAAGTGCGCTCAATTGCTAATGGCATCATGAGAGAAGGCAAATTGATTATCTATTTGCTAAGAGGAGACTATTTGCTACTGACCATTGATAATGCAAAATAATGTAATGTACTGCAAACGTGTTTTATGGTCTTCATTTGTTAGTGTTTTTGTTGTTTAAAGAAGTTGGGCCTTTGTTTCATGCGCTGTAAATGCTAGGCACGTTTGCTCGTTTTTCCCCATGGCTTTATGTTATTGGTTAGTCTATCGTATTAAAATGTTTCATTTAGTGAGTCTACCACCAGTTTGTTGCTGTGTTAATGTGATTTGTTTTTTTTTTATTGTTGTTGTTGCTGATAGTTGCATTAGTTGGTATTTGTTTAAGGGCACAGTGGTTAAAAAATGTCAAATAAAATAGAATAAAATAATAAAAAAATAAAATAAAATAATATAAAATAAAATAAAACAAAACAAAACAAAATAAAATAAGTTAAAATGAAATAAAAAAAAAATAAAATAAAATAAAATAAAATAAAATAAAACAAAATAAAATAAATAAAGTATAATAAAATAAAATAAAATAAAATAAAATAAAATAAAATAAAATAAAATAAAATAAAATAAAATAAAATAAAATAAAATAAAATAAAATAAAATAAAATAAAATAAAACAAAATAAAATAAATAAAGTATAATAAAATAAAATAAAATAAAATAAAATAAAATAAAATAAAATAAAATAAAATAAAATAAAATAAAATAAAATAAAATAAAATAAAATAAAATAAAATAAAATAAAATAAAATAAAATAAAATAAAATAAAATAAAATAAAATAAAATAAAATAAAATAAAATAAAATAAAATAAAATAAAATAAAATAAAATAAAATAAAACAAAATAAAATAAAGTTAATTAAAATAAAATAAAATGAAACAAAATACAAAGTTTCACCCAAAGTTTCATTCTGCACACAGATATTGGGCCTTGTATAGAACTCATTGTTTCAGCCCAACCGAAAATTAATTACGCTCTCTACAGGCTAAAGATGTCAAGTCTCAAGTTCTCATCCAATGAGCATAAATTGGTCGCAGGTGTACCCCAGGGCTCCGTCCTTTCTCCTTTCCATTTTCTTATTTTCATTAACGATTTGTTGAGCCAGACATCGAATCCGATCTACTCATTTGCGGATGACAGTAATATCTAATAATTCGACCATAGGCCGAGTCTTCGGGAGATTGAGGACAAGAGGCGGGTTATGAACGAAACATTCTGCCAGGATTTGCTTGCCATTTCCGAGTGGGGTCGAATGTATCGAGTATATTTTAATGCCCGGAAGACTTAAACGATTCGCTGACCCATTACGATCATCTTTTTCTATCAACGGTATAGATGTTGAGCGATCAGAAGCTCTTGATGTTCTTGGCATGAAAATACAAAGTGATGTGCGTTGGGTTAAACATGTATTTAAAGTGTCGAAAGAATCATTCAAGTGTTTAGGTTTCCTTAAACGGTGTAAGAATTACTTCACTCCGTCTGATCTTCTTAACATCTACATCACTTTCATAAGGCCGAAAATGGACTACAACTCACATGTATGGGCTGGAGATTTAAAATCATCAACCGTGTACAGAGAAGAGCGATGGCGTTGATTGGAGACAGTAGGGTATCCAACTCTATTGCCTCCCTTGAACATCGACGCAGTTTGGATTGTTTGGGGCTGTTCTATCGGTACTTTCATGATGTGTGTTCCTCTGATATTCGTCTTCTTATTCCCGATGTAAGGATGTTTGTCGGAGATAGTAGACATTCCACGAACTCACACCCATTTGTAATTGATTGGCCAGCGAACCGGACAATGCATTTTAGCGAAAATTCTTATTTCGCCAGAACCATTCATATGTGGAATCGACTTCAGGCTAATGTTTTTCCCACCCACTATGATATCCAGAGATTTAAGACAAATGTCCATAAACACTACATACATTTCCCCCCTCCAATTCCAAATTTCCATTGACGAACGCAATGCACTGCATTCATGGGGGACATCCCCTGCGTGTTGGATGATAGAAAAGTCGGGAGATCGGTTTATATAAGAACTATATCAGGTTACAGGGAGGCCAGGAAGGCCAGGGAGGCTACGGTAGCGCAGAGTTTCGCATGTCCACCTATGACGCTGAACGCCTGGGTTCGAATCCTGGCGAAATCATCAGAAATCACCAGCGGTGGTTTTCCCCTCCAAATGCTGACAACATTTGTAAGGTACTATGCCATGTAAAACTTCTGTCCAAAGAGGTGTCGCACTGCGGCACGCCGTTCGGACTCGGCTATTAAAAAGGAGGCCCCTTATTATTGAGCTTACACTTGAATCGCACTGCACTCATTGATATGTGAGAAGTTTGCCCCTGTTCCTTAGTGGAATATTCATGGGCAAAATTTTAAATTTCCAATATCAGGTTACAGACCTTTTAGGACTATATCTGAAATTGATATTGAAAGTCATAAGAAAAGTCATAGGTCATGCTTTAGTAAAATTTTTAAGGTAAATTATTAAAATTTTAACAGCCATATCCACTCCAATAACTCTTTAACCCAATGTGCAATGGTCTCTCGATTTATCGTTGTGTTAGCAAACTTCATCATCATCCCCATCCCCAATGTCCTCAAACCGCACTTACCCAACACATTTCTCTTCAACATTGACTGACCACTGTTAACATATAAACACACTTCTATTAAAAACATAGAAATGTTACAAAAAAAAAAAACAACAACCAAATACAAATGGGTGACACTGCATTTGGGGGAGCTGTGTGTGCCATGGTGGGTGGTGGGAGGTGTTAAGGTGTAAGGCAACTAATGCAGTGGCGGCCACTTGAGTACGTATCAGTGGAAGAGTAATTCATTCTATGTGTAATGCACTCACTCACTTGCATTAGACGACGGCAGCGACGACGACGACGCGACAATGGCTATGATGTTGTTATTGTTAGTTTAGTGTTGTGGAATGGGGTGTGGGGTGGCTCAAGGGGTGTAAGCAAGAGGTTACGTTGTTTGTCGTGTTATTGCTATTGCCGACAACGTAAGCGTTAGCGACGACAACAGCGACAACAACGACACAGCATTTTCAACGTTCAATGTACGTAATCGATGTCACGGACGTTCGTTCGTTCATTCGTACATACACTTTTTTTCTACAATTCACAGTTGTTGTTGCTGTCTTCTTGTGTTCATTCGTATTCATTTTTCGTCAATACACACACACACACACACACACATACACACTCTGAACAACACTTACCGAATGTAAGTTAGTTATGGAGTGTGAGTGAATGTAGTGTAGTGTGGCTTGTTGCCTCTCTGACGGACTGACTGACACGCATACATACATGTAGACTAAAACAAAAACAACAACAAAATCAAGCATTGCAGCCAGGCATCCATCCAGGCAGCAGTCTATGATGCGTATGATTGTTATACGTACGAAAAATGTATGGAGGTGAGTGTGGGACAATGTTGAATCACTAAACCAGCAAATCAACTGTAGTGAATTTTTTTGTTTTGTTGTTGTTAGTAAAGGTAATGGTGTTGTGCAGAACTTTCACTTGCAATACATGCGTCTGTAGCGACAATTAAGGTATGTACAGACATCATACCTACCTACCTACATGTTGGAAGCAACAAAAAAGCACAACATATCTGCGAATGGGATATGTAATTACTCGTCATTTGTTGTTATTTCGGCAAAGTTTGGGTGTGATTATATTACAGACATCAACCATACGTACATATGCGTATGCAAGATTTTGCTGTACAATTTGTTGTTGTTTGTGTTTTCGATGAATAACTGATTTTTGGTGTTTTGGTTTTTTGTTTTTTCAAAGTTGAACATTTGTTTTTGTTACGTGTGTATCTTCATGGTACGGGGTCAATGCACAATATTTCGTGGCCATGTAACAATTTTACTTGTTGGGCAATACTATCCAAAGAAAGAAATAGGTTCATTTTTCAATGTTCATTTGCACATTGTTGTTTTGTTGAATGCGGTGGCATGGAATTGTTATGGAGAAATTTTTAGGTAAAGCAGGGCTTTGTGATTAAGGTATTGTTAGGAAGGAGAATAATAAAGCGAAAATAACACAACTTTTCAAATTCAAAGGCTAAAGTAGCACTTTTTATGGCTATTGTAAGAAACAAAGTATGGTTAAAAATGGAATTTCTACAACTTAATAATAATCAAAGGTTACCTACTGACCACGAAAAAGGTTTATTTTCAATATTTTCTATCAAAACAAAATCTGACAAATTCCGTCAAATATAACTTGACAAAATTTTCTCTAAAACATGAATGGAGTAGCAAGTTTTCTGTTACTGAAACCTTGATTTTTCTAAAACAAAATTTTGAACAAATTTTCTTAAAATAAAACTTTAAAAAAGTTTAAATTTTGATTAAATTTTCTAAAAATAAAATTTAAAACTAAAAAACTATAAACTATAGACGAAAATTTTAACAAAATTTCTGCAAACAAATGAAAATACCACAAAATTTGGATAAGATTTTCTATGAGTTGAGTAGTGTGGAGGGATTCACTAGGAATATCACACAATAACATGTTGTCTGATACTAAAACATTGAGTGATACAAAAAGGGCTAGAAAATTTTGTAATTTTTTAGGAATTATTGGCGAGATTTTATTTTGAAGAAAATTTTATCAAAATTTTTGATTTTGTTAAAATTTTATTTTTTTTTATTATTTTTCTTTTGTTACATAAATATAACGTAAATCTAACTTTGCTTGATATAAGAATAAATTTATTTTTATCTATGTCAGTTTGAGTATAAGCGAAGAGATCATTAATTTATGTTTGAATTCTTTGAAAATTTTATTGCAATCTAGTTTGCGAATATCTACAAAAAACCAGACAAAATTTCTTAGAAACCATAGTGACATAAGACATTGATTTTAAAGAATATTCAAGGATTGAACTACATCGTGTCATAAGACATTGAATTTGAGGAATATTTAATGATTGAACTGCAATAGTGGATATTCAAATATATCGCTTGGCTTTTGCATATATTTCATGTTTATATGTAGATTCCAATATAGAAATATGTATATGCAAGTATTGCAAGACAAAATTTCGGAAATAGTTGAGTTTGACTTTAGTTAAGTAACATACGGAATGTGTTGTCGTTATATGACAGACAGTTAAAAGAACAAGAAAGTGTCTGGTATAAAATAGACAAAATCAGACTATATATTTTCTTACCATATATAGTAAACCATAGCAAAGGAGAGATATGATTAAGCGATGTTAGGGGGCAAACTAACCAATTTGAAAATGTATTATTATATGGAACCACAAATTGTAGAAAAGTTAGACTACCCTCTTATGAAAAGATCCCTAAACAACTCTAATTATTGTCAAGTTTCAGTAGGACCCCAAGTCGTTAAAGACTGACTGAGACCTGGAAACTCAATGAAGCCGGTGATAGCGATTAACGCTGAAAAACGTTTTAAGTCTTAACTTTTCTGTGGAAGTCATTTCGATGTCTGCGTAAAAATTCTTATTGTTTCATTATGTATTGCTTATGTATGTTGTCTCTACTTCGCATTAAATTATGCTGTTGTATACAAGGCAAACGATTTGATTCTGCAACAAGTTATGATGTCCTGGATTAAATGATAAGTAGTCTGTCGTTTTAATTTAGTTAGAATTATGTGTGCAAAAAAATTTTTTTTTTTTATTTTTTGAAAAATTTTATGAATTTTTAGGATCATTTAACTTTATTTCCAACAAACGAATTGATATGATATACTTAAGAAGCAACTTTAGTTACCTTTTTATTCCTCTTTCTTCTCCTATTAGTTATTACCATGTGTGCAGTCAATATATTAGGGAATCTTCAATTTATTTCTCATATTAAACTAATGGCATTATTATGGAAGCTTAAAAATCCTCAAACGAATTGATCTTTCAATAAATCCTATTTTTCTTAGTTAGATTTCAATACCCCTCTCTTTCTGTGTCAATCAGCATCATGTGTGCAGTTTAGTCCATTTTGCTTAATTTAAATTGAGTATTAAAAATTATGTCCCATAGCCAGAAATAAGTGTTATCTTCTACAAACGAATTGATATGAAATACTTAAGAAGCAACTTTAGTTGCCTTTTTATTCCTCTTACTTCTCCTATTAGCTATTACCATGTGTGCATTCAATATTTTAATAAACCTTCATTTTATTTTTCGAGTTGATTTAATGTCATTACTTTGGCAACTTTAAAGACCAAAAGAATTGATATCTCAACAAAACGATTTTTTCTTATTTAGATTTCCATGTTTCTCTCTTTTTGTGGTGAATTGTTTTATGTGTGCAAATCATTTTATTTTATTTAATTTATATTTATATTATATTTATTTATATTTAATCTATATTAATTTATATTTAATTTAATTTTTTTCTCTAAGTTTTATTAATATACCATAGCCAAAAATAAGTTATATCTTTTACAAGCGAATTAATATGCAACACTTAGGACATGACTTCAAATGTCTGATGAGCCCTCTTATTAAAAATATTAATTATTGCCATGTGTGCAGTCAATATATTAGGATATCTTCAATTTATTTTTAATATTGAATTAATGTCAATATTATGGAGTTTTAAAAATCATCAAACGAATTGATCTTTTAATAAATCCTATTTTTCTTAGTAAGATTTCAGTGTCCCTCTCTTTCTGTGTTAATCAGTATCATGTGTGCAGTTTAGTTAATTTTGCTTAATTTAAAATGATAAGTTTAAATTATATCCCATATCCCGAAATAACATTATTGAATATTAACAATTATATCATGTCATGTTTCATGTCTGCAGTTCATTAATTTTTGTTTAGTTATTTTCATAAAGTTTGATTTATATACCATATCCAAAAATATCTGTTATCTTGTACAAACGAATTGATATGAAATATTTAGATCTCAGCTTCATTTACCTGTTTATCCTTCTCTCTTCTTCTATGAATTTTTATTATGAGTGCTGCTGATATTTTCAGAAACTTTCATTTTCTTTCTTATATTGGAATAGTGTCATAACTATGGCAACTATAAAATACTCAAACGAATTGATATTTCAATGAGTTATTTTTTTCTAAATTATACTTAAGTTCCTCCCTTTTCCAGTTGTCATCACATTCATGTGTGCAGTTTAGATGTTTTGTTTAATTTTTTTCTTAAAGTTTGATTTATATCTCAAAGCCATAAATAACTTATATCTTCTACAAACAAATTGATATGAAATATAAAAGACACATCTTTTTATGCCTGCTAAGCCCCTTTTCCTCTCTCGATAACTATTTTCGTGTGTACAGCCAATATTTTATAAAATCTTCATTTTATCTCTCATATAGAATTGATGTCTTTTTTGTTGCAACTACGAAAACCTCAAACTAATTGATCTTTCAATAAATCTATTTTTCCATAGTTAGACTTATATGTCTCTTTCTTTCTATGGTAAATAGTTCAATGTGTGCATTAAAGTTGATTTTATTTAATTTTTTTTTCTGAAAGTTTAATTAATATGCTAAAGCCAGAAATAACTTGTATCGTCTACAAACGAATTGATATGGAGTCCTAAAGGCATAGCATTTAATGTCTGCTAAAGCTTCTTTCTGTTCTCAATTATTATTATCATGTGTGCAATCAATTTTTTCTTTTCTTTCTCTCATATTGAAATCATGTCATTATTATGGCAACCACAAAATCCCCAAACGAATTGATCTGTCAATACACCAATTTTTCTTTAGTTAGATTTTAATTTCTCTCTGTTCCTGCTGTAAACACTTTCATGTGTGCAGCTTAGTTAATTTTGTGTATTTGTTTTTCTTAAAATTTATATTTTTATGTCAAAACTGTGGCAACTACAAACCCCCAAACGAATTGATTTTTCAATAAATCAAATTTTCTTTGCTAAGACTTAAATGCTTCTTTCTTTTTGCTGTACACCCATTCATGTGTGCAGCTTAGTTAATTTTGTTAATTTTTTTTTAATAAATTTATAATTTTATACCGCTGTTAAAAATTATTTGTATCTTCTACACACGAATTGATATGAAATATATACGGAATAGCTTCGATTGGCTGTTAACTCTTCTTTCTTCCTATATAAATTATTTCCATGTGTTTTTAAGAAAACTTCATTTAGTATCTCATATTTAATTTATAACCTATAATGGTGCTTATCGGTTAAATATGTTTAAATTTTTTTATATATATAATAAATATATTTTATTATTAAATTACTTGCATCTTTTAAAAACGAATTGATATCAAAACCTTACAGCACACCTTTTACTGCCTAGTAATTCCTCTTCCGTTCCTAATTTACTATTATCATGTGTGAAGAAAAAAATAAAAAAATTAAAATGTTTCTCATTCTTATTGAATAAATTATTGTTAATGGTGACATTTTAAAAGGCATAAGAATTGATCTTACAAAATACCAATATTCTCTCAATTCAGTTACATATGCTGCATCATATTTCATTAATCAGGTTCATGTGTGCGAAATTATTAATTTTTTGTTTTTATTTACTATTCTTTAGGTTATATTGATATTCAATTAAGGTTTTTTTTTAAATGTTAAGACTTTGTCTTTATAAAACTTTAAGCCTCTGTTGTTTCCTTATTAATTTTTTTCTCATGTTCACTAACAAAAAAACCTTACCACATTTGAATTTTTCCTCTTTGATATTGAATCACTGCCATGAATAATTTTATTGTCAGCCATATCATTGTTATGGCTACTACTCAAATAACAAATCAATTTCCTTCCCCTCCCCAACTTGCCGTAAATCTATTTCCCTGTGATCAGTTTAAATAATGTGAGGGTAACCTTAAACCATTTGTATAGAAAATAAAAGTGATTTGTTACAACACCAGTGAAGAGCGCAAAAAATTAAATGCACAAAGAAAGAAAAAATCGCCAACTTTTGCAGCAATCAGGAAGTAAATGAAACCAACATCAACAGTAGCGGCAGCAATAGCTACGATGACATACAAGACAACAACTTTATAATGTAAGTGTTATTTAATATCAGAAAAAGTAATAAGAAAAACAATGGCAATAACAAAAACAACAACAGCAACCGCATTATAAACGTTCGAACATAGAAGAAGACGAAGAAAGAAAAAACCTGAAACAATGTAACATTAAACAAACTCCATCGATGTTAATAAAAGCAGCGGAGACAGAGTGAAGAGCGAAGAAAATGGCTTGCACCAAGAAAAACCACACGACACTGGGGCACAAGCACATAGACTCCAAATGCCACAAACAACTCAACACTAACATAAACCACTATAAACGGCCCGCTTTACCCCACCATCATGTTACATGTTTCCACGTTTATTCACGTAATATGGAACTATGAAGATTGCCTTAACAAAGCACCGGAGAGAAAAAAACAAAACCAACTGCAAAATTATAATGCATTTTTTATGCAATTTTCAAACTGCATAACAAAGTTATATGGCCCAAAGAAAGCCTAATGCAAAAAAAATCAGGAAAAGAAATTTCATAGCAAAAGCTTTTGCTTTCACAGTCATAGAGCGAGCACGAACAGCGACAGCAAAGTCATGGAGGCCTGAAAAAGAAATCGAAAACATTAGCCCACATAATGTATGAGCAATATTTTCAATAAAATATAGGAGTAGTTGAAACACTAACCACAATAAAAGAGAAAGGAATAAACAAAAAGAAAAAGCTTTTCGCTTGGACTACCTAAAAATTTCTCTGGAAAATAATTCTTTTAATGAAAAAAAAAAAAAAAAAAAACAAAAAATGTTAAATCTCAAATAACCGGCTTGCTTATGTTAGTTTTGCCTATTAGCTCTGTTAGCGGCAATGTTAATGTTATCCAAAAGACCTTAACATTTACCCTCACTCTGGTGAGCAGGAATGCATTTGGCATACCGGCAACTCCAATTTTTTTGTTTTCAAACAACAAAATATAAAAGCTTGAACTCTGCTCAAAATCCATTAATAATGCTCTTTTCGCTCTTTATGGCTACTCTCTCTCTCTCTCTCTCTCTCTCTACGTCGCTCTTAATGTAGAGTAAGCTTTATTTTGCTTGACGTTAGTTTTTCCTCTTGATAACTGTAAATCTCATCTAATGTTTACAACGGAGAGCTTTCTCACTCGTCCACTCTCAGTTCAGCTCTCTTTGCATGAAAGTGTGTTGTTGGGGGCTGTTGGTAAAAACTTCACCTACACTTGAGTTATGAGATGGTGGTGAGGTTGTTACTCTGCTTTATGCTCTGCTAATGCTTTTTTATTTCCTCCTCTTCTTCAATGAGGCAATAACTGTGTGAGTGTGTGAAGCATTAGGGAAAAGCAAGAAAAAACTTTTTTTTCTTTTTCAAAGGGGATTTCATATATAGGTCTCTAATACAGTTTCTGGCGCTTTGGGTGAGCGATGGTGTATGGTCTGGGTATGGGTGTGTGTATGTTTCTAGCTGAGATGGGTAGTGCTTTGCTCATATGTTGTTTGCTTGTCAGGGCTGTTGGTGGAGTGAGTGTGCCGCCACCGCCGCCGCTGCTGCCTTTGTCTATGCTTTGTGTTTGAGTGTGCGTTTGTGTGTGGCTTTTTCAAATGGTTGGAATGAATAGTTTTGGCGCTTGTTGGTGGCTTTCTTTCGTTGACTCCTTTCATTTCACTTATAACCGTTCGCATAAACGCACGTTGAACGCGCTCAACGTATACCACCATCATCGAGACGACCGAACGACCTAGCGACGACGCTCTATCTTCGCTCGTTCGTTCGTTTATATGTTCGGGTATATTGGTTCTTCGGTTCGTTTAATACCGTTTTTGTTTCCGCGTTCAACAAACATAATAACAAACATAAAAAATATAATAGAAAAGACCCCCCCCTAAAACAAAAAAGAGAGTGAAAATCAAGAGAGTGTGGTCTAGCATAATAAATAGCCAAGAGATAAATTTCTCATTAGAAACAAAAAAAAAAAACAAGTGAGCGAGCAAAATGAAACAACACCAAATCATTTCTTTTTCCTATGCCTAAAAGAAAGCCCAAAATGTTAACTCTTACTTTAACAGGCACATTTCGTTGATATGTTTGACTTTATGCTAACTCTAACGGTAACATTTCGTTTAGTGTTTTTAGAGTGAGTGAGTGCAGAGTAGTGCATTTATGCCTCTTGTGCATGTGCTTGTTGTTTGTATTGTTGGTTTTTGTTATTTGGCTTTCTTCGTTTGATCGCCAGCCAGCATTCAGTATGTGGAAAGCAAAAGCATTTTTCACATCATCATCATTCTGTGTCGCGACTCGTTTGCCATCAAACAAACATTAAAGTTGCACGGCGGTATTTGAGACTAACACATCACATCATCATTAGCAGCAGCAGCAGCAATAAATTCTGCTTCTTGTTATCATCATCAAAACATCTACATACATACAATGTACAT
>NC_081555.1:23476290-23586290 GCF_963082655.1 Stomoxys calcitrans | reverse complement strand
AGTATTTGTGCAAAATTTCAAGCGGCTAGCTTTACTCCTTCGAAAGTTAGCGTGCTTTCGACAGACAGACGGACGGAAGGACAGACGGATTATATGGCAGCTAAATCAGGACGGAAATGGCTAGACCGACATAAAATGTCACGACGATCAAGGATATATATACTTTATGGGGTCTCAGACGAATATTTCGAGTAGTTACAAACAGAATGACGAAATTAGCGTTTTGCCAAAATTTTGCAATACGCCTTCCTTGACGACTGCCACAGTATGTGAGAAGTTTGCTCGAAATCGGTTCAGATTTGGATATATCTCCCATATAAATATATGTTCGTTCGATTTTGAGAAATATTGTAGAAATTGCTCGTTTTTTAACCGATTCTCTAGAAATTTTGAAGAAAGGATTGAAGAAAGGAAAGGATTTTATGACCCTCGATATTACTGGCGATTTTCATAGAAATCGGCCCAGATTTAGATATAGCTGTCATATATGTATATCGCCAGATTTTCACCCTAAGAACCACTGCAAGCGCATTGTTTGACCAATCTTGCCAGCATTTTGCACAACGTTTTTCTCGACGAGTACCACATTATATGAGAAATTTGCTCGAAATCGGTTCAGAATTAGACATGTTTGTCAGATTTTGGGTTATTTGCAACAGTAATTATTACAGTTTGAACATATTTGCCCGTTCATCAAAATTGGTTCAGAATTGAATATAGCTCCCACATTGTACTTAAAAGGTAGGTGTAGGGTATTATACGGATGGCACATCCCGACTTTTTCGCTTCCTTACTGGTTTTTATAATAAATGAATACTCAATTAAATGGCAGTCAAAACATAGGCCAGCTGTTAGTTGCGGTCTTCAGTCAGACTCACAAAGCATTAACCCCACCACTGGCTAACCAGTCTCATTACCTACTCTGGTGCGATCTCACTACCAACTCAGCTGCTCAATATGAAAAAAATAAATAAAATTATAATATTAATAATAAAAATAAATAAAAATAAACTAAAAAATAAACAGTTTACTAAATTTTAAAACTTTTATTTATATTTAGCTCTTGAAGAAAAAACTTTGCTAGTACAACCCAAAATAAGACTTTATTAAAAGTGTTAATTTTATATTAAAAAAAATTCAAATATATAATTTTAAGCCCTAAAGCAACCAAGACCTAAGGACAGCTGGAAAATATGCTTTTTTCGGTAAAAAAAAAAAATATTTAAAAAAAGTTTTCTATCTATAGCCCCACAATAAACGTATACAACAATTTTAATCCGTCCCCAATAAAAAAAAAATATTTATCAACAATAATTTCCAAACAAAAATAATTTTTAACCATAATAAATAAAAAGCTACGACTGCATGTATGGGAATGAAAAAGGATAAGCAAGTGGTTTAACAAAGGATATATCCAAAGCATTTTCATCTATCAAAAAAAAAAAACAGTATGAGAAGATTTGCCTCAAGCATTTCATCAACTAAGCAGCTGTACTCAAAAGTGGCAGAAAGTGTTGGTTCTTCAACATGCTAAAGCAAAAACATACTCAAGTGCATTTACATTTGTATTTGATAGAAAAACAAACTTTTGTAGAGTTTTTATAAGAAAAACAAAACAAGAATTAATTAAAAAAAAATAAGAAACCTATAAAAAAAACCTTAACAAATATAAAACCAAAAGACTTCAACATAACCCGAAAATACCAATATTATGCCTTATATTAAATATTTGATATACAACAAAAAACTTATATATATATAAAATAATTATAAGAAAAATTAAAAAAAAAACATTTTTAACACAAAAAAAAAAAAAAAAACAACAGAAAAAATAAAAAGTGCAACAGCTAAGACTCTTAAAAAAAAAAACTTTTTATAAAACTTCAAACATATTTGAAAGCTTCTGAATTTAAGCCTTACAGTGTTAAAAGCTTTAAAAAGCCTAAAAAAGTGCTGCAAAGAGTGCAAGTGTTTTGAACAAAAAAAAACTATAAACCAACAATAAAATAAGTTGGAAGCCGATCTCTGTTCTGATCGAAATCGAAAAAAAAGTTGGAAAGACTTGATAAAAGAACTTTAAATGTGGATATATCAGAGTGATACAGTGAAAAACTGAACTGGAAAATTGTTTCATATTGTGTGAAAAAATTTACAATAAAAAAATATTAAAAAAAAATTTAAATAACCAATTAATTAAAGACTTTTCAAGAAAACATTGAATGTGAAAGTCTGCAAACAACTTTTTATTAACATAAAAAAAAGTTCTAAGAACATTTCTCTCAAAACACTTTATGAAAACTTTAACAAACCATAGTGAAGTGAGTTTTGTTTCAAAATAAAGGAAAAAACTAAAAAACTTTACAAAAAAAAATTGAAAACCTGTTTTTGGTGCAAAAAAAAAGTGTTATCGCCGGCAACATGTTGCTAAACAAAAATGTTGCCAAGCATTTATATTACTTAACCAAAATGTTGCTAAGCCAACTGAATTGCAAATATAACTAAAAATTTGGTTTTTCAAATAGAAAACTACAAAAACTCAATTTTCGCACCATGGGTATATCCCTTGAAACAAGTGGTACTCGAAAACACCCTGGAATACTCATAAAATGGACGTTTACTTTAAAGAGAACCAAAGACTGTACATTTTTCAGAAATAAATAAAATAAAATATATATAAAATCAAAAAATTGAAAACTCCAAGAGGGATAATAGCAAACAATACTCGAGAAATACCAAAAAAAAAACTCTAAAATTCTGTATGCAAAAATTTAATGGAAAAAAAACTTTATCAACATTTGTTTATGTGGATACCCAGAAAATATAAAATAAAACAAAATTTCTTGTCAACATCGAGAAATACACAAAGAAACTCTAAAATTCTGTATACAAAAATTAAAAAAAAAAACATTTTTTATCAACATTTGTTTAAGTGAACAACCAGCAACAATAAAATAAGAAAAAACATTTCTTGTCAATATTTGTTTATGTGAATAACCAGCAACATGTTGTAACTACAAAAGTTTTATAAAAAAAACTGTGTCAAAGAGGATAAAAGCCCCCACAGAGCGAGTCTCCTCTTTGTTTCTTAGGAAAAGTTTTGTCTGGGAACTCTTTTATAAAGTGAGTGTTCAACCTACAAAATATTGAAACAGAACAGCTTATAAAAAAAATTTTCAAAGCGAATGGAAAAAAATCTAAGACATTTAAATTTGTGATTAACCATGAACATTTTAAAGAAAATCAAAAATTGCTAAACATTTTAAAATTTTCAAAATGGATCTCCTTAGCTACATGTTGCATGTTGCTAGCAACAATTTTAAAACCACTAAAGTTTAAAAATTCCACAAAAATCCGAAAAAATAGCTGCCTAAAAAACAGCATAGCAATTTTCGAAAAACAAAAATCGCCCAGTCACCATGAGTTTATCTCAAATATCCAATAACAACAACATCAAACCATAAAAACTTTGCATTCAACATCCAATTTCATCCAAATGAGTGTGGAACAGCAGCAACAACAACAGCAATTGACGGCTATTGAACTAACCAAATCGAATAACAATAATAACAACAACGGCAGCAGCAACAACAATAATAACAATTCCACCATTAGCAACAACAATAGCTCCAATGCAATATGCAATAATTTCAGCTCAAATTCTAAAACAACCAATGATCTAAAGCTGAATAATGATTTTCATAATTTCACCAAAGCCAAAGAGGAAGCCTTGGAAAAATCTGCCCAAAAATCTCCCCCCTCCAGTCCTTTGAAACAAAATGGCCAACATTATGGTGCGGCCGAGACCAATGGTGGAGATCATGTGAAATTTCAAGCCAGCACTTCACAAAGGCAACATGAGAATTCCAAGGAAAAAAAGGAACAAAAAGAGTCTGCGGAGGCAGACAGAGCATCGTCTCATCGTCAATCGCAAGATGAAGGCCTCAATAATGGCGACGAAGAGGATGAAG
The DNA here is from genome assembly GCF_963082655.1 of Stomoxys calcitrans. Taxonomy (NCBI): domain Eukaryota; kingdom Metazoa; phylum Arthropoda; class Insecta; order Diptera; family Muscidae; genus Stomoxys; species Stomoxys calcitrans. The sequence continues at coordinate 23,582,322 of NC_081555.1, read as the reverse complement.
ACGATGAGGAAGATGAGGATCACACTTTGAGTACAGCTTGCATTATAAAATCGCCTCTCAATAAAACTCTACTCAAGAAATGCATACCCAATGGCAATGGCAGTCTCAGTCCCTTGCCCCTGACCACCAACAGCAATAGTTTGAGTAATTCCAATTGCTGTTGTCACAATGAGGGCGAATTCTCATCCACCTCAACATCATCATCCTCAAATATCAATGATTCATCTACTAAAGATTTGTCCCTGGCCGAAGGCAGTGAAGATAAATCGCCACCACACTTCGATCCTTTTACCAAAATTCCCATACCTACAACGTCGTCAATGCCAACAACAACAAATGCAAACATAAAGTGTACAAAATGCAATAACAACAACAATATACATTACAACAATTACAATTGTTATTATCGCAAGAAAGCGGCACGTTTGAAACCATCAATATGTCGTTAGTATATTTTTTACCCCCCACCCCCAAAAACATGAAAATAACTAAACCAAATTCCCTTTTTTCCCTACAATTTTCCAAACTTTCAGTTAGCAAAATTAAACGCAATTTACCTTAAAAGAAAAACAAAAACATTTTTTTTTTAATAATTAAAACAAAAAAAAACCAAAAATCCACCAAGTGCCAAAAAATTTCTATAAGAAATTAAAAAACAAAAACCATTTTCGAACTTAGCAAAAGAAAATCTTCCAACACATCAAACCCTAATTGGCTTATTAATTACTACAACTACAGAAAATCACAACCCCCCACCTTTACAACCCACCAATGTATTGTCCTATACCCAAAAACCAACGCCAACCTAGCCCCTCACCAAACAGAATTGGCTTTAGCGCTTACCTGGAGCGCAATATTTGGCTAAGATTTTGAATATAATTCTAAATTTTGTTAAACAAAATTCTCCAAAATACCTACCCACAGCAACACAGACATCAAAATTATGACTTCCATAGGTAAATTGTGTAAAAATGTTCTTTTTTTCCATAGAAAATTTTATATTATCTAACACCATCCTCATTACCTTACTAATAACATTAGAATTAAGATTTATATTTCTAAAATTTACCATTTTTAAAAATAATCAATTTTTGGTAGCTAAAAATACTGTCTTAATCATTGCGCCCATTTATTTATCTTAAACGGCTTGATTTTGTTTGGCTGATATGTAAAAATCAGCTGATTATATGAGGAAGGTAGAGAAGACAATTATCTCAATGATTCTAAGAAGCAAAATCTGTTCATAGGTGACACACATAGTCTGGCTGTTAGAGTAAAAAGTCAACGCCATCTATATCTCATTGTATGGAGACAAAGAAAAAAAGAGACAAATGTTCCGGATAATATAACGGCACATACCTTTTTCATTAAAGACACAAATAGATCTTGTTGGTCCATCTGTTAATGGAGGGAAAGCTAGCGCCATCTATATGTCAACCATTAACCTTGCCAAGTCAGCTGATAAAAGAGTCTCAAAATTATGTTTGGATGCATTTGGCGAGAAAAAGACCAAATCGTTCGAAAAGAATATTAGGGCCATATGCATGAGAATTAAATAAGTAAGAGCGTGCTAAGTTCGGCCAGGCCGAATCTTATATACCCTCCACCATGGATCACATTTGTCGAGTTCTTTTCCCGGCATCTCTTCTTAGGCAAAAAAAAAATATAAAAGAAAAGATTTGCTCTACTATTAGAGCGATATCAAGATATGGTCCGGTTCGGACCACACTTAAATTATATGTTGCAGACTTGTGTAAAATGTCAGCCAATTCGAATAAGAATTGCCCACTTTGGGTGGTCAAGAAGTAAAATAGAGGGAACGATTTATATAGGAGCTGTATCCGGCTATAGATCGATTCAGACCACAATAAACACGTATGTTGATGGTCATGAGAGGATCCGTCGTACAAAATTTCAGGCAAATCGGATAATAATTACGACCTCTAGAGAAGTCAAGATCCCAGATCGGTTTATATGGCAGCTTTATCATGTTATGAACCGATTTGAACCTTATTTGAACCGATTTAAACCTTAGTTGTTGAAAGTCATAAATTTCAGCCAAATTGGATAGGAATTGCGCCCTCTAGAGGCTCAAGAAGCCAACCCAAGATCGGTTTATATGGCAGCTATATCAGATTATTTACCGATTTGAACCATACCTAGCACAGTTGTTGAAAGTCATAGCGAAACACGTCGTGCAAAATTTCATTCCAATCGGACAAGAATTGCGCCCTCTAGAGCTCAAGAAGTCAAGACCCAAGATCGATTTATATGGCAGCTATATCAGGTCCATATTTGTACAAAGTACAGGTCTCAATTTCAATCCAATCGTCTTCAAATTTGGCACATACATTTTTGTTGGTTTAGAGCCGATGCCTATTTAAATTGGAAAAAATCGGTTCAGTTTTGGATATAGCTCCCATATATATGTTCGTCGGATTTGCAGTAATACTGCAATCAAATTGTCATAGGTTTACCGATTCTCTTAAAATTTGGCAAATATATATATACATACATATATATATATATATATATATATATATATATATATCGGCCTGCAAGCGCATTTATTGACCAATCCTCCCATACCAATCTTCTGTACAGCGCTTTCCTCGACGACTACCATAATATCTAAGAAGTTTGCTCGAAATCGGTTCAGATTTAGATCAGTAGTCTAGTCACTTATAGTTAAATTTTACCTTATTTTATTTTGTTTAATTTTATTTTGGCTTACTCTAGTTTATTTCATTTTATTTGACTTGATTTAGTTTTTATTTTTTTTTTATTTATGTTTTATTTTGTTTTGTTTTATTTTAGTTTATTTTATTTTATTTTATTTTATTTTATTTTATTTTATTTTATTTTATTTTATTTTGTTTTGTTTTATTTTATTTTATTTTATTTTATTTTGTTTTAATTTACTTTTTTTATTTTATTTTATTTTATTTTATTTTATTTATTTTACAGTTTTATTTTATATAATTTAGTCCAAGACCTACCAAAATCAAGATCGATCTAACAATGCAACAATGTTTCAAAAACTCGAACTCCCTAAACAAATCCCTAAACTTCCACAATAGCAACCAACCATGCATATAATATTCACCACAACATCTCAAAAAGGGTTATAGCGATTAGAAACTCTCCCTCTCCATTGATTGGTAAAGTCAACGTTACGCTCATTTAGTATAACGGTGTTTCGAATAAGCCTAGAACATTGAACTTTTGCCTTATCGCTGCCAAAGTCACAACAGCAACAACAATAACAATCATAATGCAGTTGTCTCATTTAGATTTATTATGCAACTACATAAGACTTTTTCTTTCTTGCATTTTCGAAAAAATCCTCCTTTAATGGCCATAAATAACAATGCACACATGCACACATAAGCACATAAACAACAATACCCTCCAAACATTTGGAAGTGACTTTCTCACTCCCTCCCAGAATAGTCACTTTTTAGGTCCTTTTGTATGATAGTTTGTAGAGATTTCATGATTTACAACAACAAAATACATTACTGTCGGAATTCTATCATTTATGATTCGCTAATTAGTTTCTCATAATCAACTGTTATTGCTACAAATTTAAAAATAGATTTTTTGTTGTTGTTTTGGACGCTAACTCAAAAAACCCCAAACAAGAGAATGTATGTTAACTTAGCCTTCTGTAATGAAGAAAGGCCGGTAGCACAGAGGGATAGCATACGCCGCACAATCGTAAGGTTGGCTGTTCAAATCCCAGTCAGGGGAAATCATTGCAAATAAAATCTTCGATTATTAATCTTGATTTGGAAAAGAAATAAATTAGAAAAAGAAATAAAAAAAGCCTCACTCTAAAAGGTAAAAAAAACATTAGCAAATAAAAATTTATTTTTATTAATGACGTTGATAATCGAATTTTGCACTTTTTTTAGTCCCTATTTAGTCACTCATGGGTATATATCGCCAAGTGGAACGTTTTCTCCCGTACCGAGACACTTATTAGAGTAAAAAATGATATCGCTTAAGATTGTTTTCAACTTCCGTGAGTGCAGATTTAGTGACTCGCACGATAGAAAATGTTTGGAGGGATATATACAATATGAAAGAACAAACTACAATATATGAACTCCTTGGTCTTATCTTGTCAACGAAAAAAGTGCATTTTCTTAAATAAATAAAAGAAAAAATTTAATTTATAGCCATACCTACAACAAATAACAAAAGTCACACTCACGCATTATAGAACTACAACAACAACAATCATAAAGAGTAAACATGGCATTACAACATTCACCCACCATCATCATTGTTATGAGTAAACCACGTTAGAGCTTAGATATCACACAACATGTGGCAATTGAACAGACTACCCTACACTCAACATTTATCACCACGGCAGACGAGTGTGAAATGATGATGAGGGTAGCGGGATTTTTTTTTTTTTTTTGTTTTGTTTGGTAGGGGGTTGAAGTCTATAACTAAACGAGTCTTCCTCAAAACAACAACTTAAATATGTCAAATTATGGAATATTTGTCTTATAACACCACAGTGTAGTGTGCTGTCATTGCCGTTCTTGCAGGTTTTATTGTTGCTGCAGTCGTCAACGCTATTTGGCTGTTGTTGTTATTGTTGCTGCTGTTATTTTATTGTTTAGAATTAATCTTGTGTTTGATAATGAAAATGGGTCAAACTGTTTTTGTTGCTTTCATTTCGTTGTATGTGTGTGTGTGTATATGTGTTTGCTCTGTCTCTCACTTATGTGTGTGAAGGCACATACGCACTCTAGCAGTCAAACATACTGAAAGGCAAGAAAACCAACAACAATAACAACAACGGAGAATGCTAGACGGGAATCTCCACAAACCAATTGATGTATAAAAACAACAAACACACCCAATCATAGCAAGACTCAACTCTCTCAACTGAAAAGAGCTCAGCTGAGGAATAAAAGGGTACTGAGTGGTGAGCTTTGGTAACAGTTGTGCGAGAAACTTCATTTCTGCAGTTGTTGTTGTTGTTAATGATCTTCTATATCTGTCTGCTTACATGTAACAGTAAGTTTTGGTTAATTTTAGTTGCATTGGAGCGTATCTGCTTGGGGATTTTTACAGTAGTCTAGTCTACGCGTAATTTGGAGGGAGATGGAGGTGAATGGATTTGGTGCAAAAAATAGCCATTTAGACTAGAATGGAATGTAAGGGCGGAAGGTAAAATGTTCACAAAAATATTTGGCAATAAAGCATTAAATTATTCCAATCCCGTTAGAATAATTTCGATAATTTTTATCGCTAATAATAATAAAATATCGCATAAAATGGGACTAAAAATTAAAAAAAAAAAAACTAAAAATTGTATTATAGTACAACATTTTGAGCGAGTAATTTAAAAACAAGCAAAAATGCATTAAGATCACTCAAGCCGAACTTTGGATACCCAAATTTAAATTCGCTCAGGAGCAATCAGAGGCACTAGCAAAGCTACTCCAACTCTCTGGGTGGGGGGGCAAAACCCTTTAGTAGCAATAAAATTACCAAAGTTTATCGAAAATAATGAAATTTCTAAAATTCTGGGTAAGGCTAAATTTTTCCTGGGGGGTGCTTAACCCACGCTCCATAGGCCTTTCTACGCTTATGAACAGGGACAAACTTCTCATATATCAATCAGTGTTATCCGATTCATGATTAAGCTCAATGATAAGATATCTCCAAATCCGAAGAGCGTGGCGCATTACGACACCTCTTTAGGGGAGAAGTTTTTACATAGAATACTACCTCACAAATATCGCCAGTATTAGGAGGGGATAACCACCGCTGAAAATTTTTTCTGATGTTCTCGCCAGCAATCGAGCGCAGGCTAGGGAGCTTTCTCATTGGTCATGTGGCGGCTACGGACACTGTGTTATCCTTAATACAATATTCTATGTTCCAGGCAGTGTGGATTACACCCTACCTGAGCCACTTATTGATAAATAGTACTGTACCACTATTCCTGATAGAATCGATTGGAACTATGACATCCCTGGTAACAGAAGTTCCACAGACTTCTACATGGATGGTTTCAAACTAAACCACCAGGTGGGCTTTGGGGTGTACTCTACAGATCTAGAAGTGGTCATATCGAAAAGGTTACCCAATCACTGCTGTGTGTATCAAGCGGAGATCCTTGCAATTAGGAAGTGGTGGAATGGCTAAGATATAATGTCATTACGACGATTGGCATAAATATCTTCTCAGACAGCCAGACAGCCATTAAATCCCTGGAGAACGTATTTTTGAACGCTAAAACCGCCCTTAACTGTCGCAGATCTCTCAACGAGATGGCTGAACAGTTCAAAATTCACCTGTTCTGGGTGCCGCGCCACAGAGATATCCCAGGGGAACTGTATAGCGGACGAGCTTGCTAGGTCTAGGAACTACCTTATACATTCCAGGAATACTTGAATCTGTGGGTATGCCTCTAGCGACATGTAAGCTAAGCTTTCAGAACCAGGCCTGAAGGACAACGAATGATAGATGGTCACAAAGAGGGGGCTGTGAGCATTCCAAAACTATGTGGCCTAATCTAGACTTGAAGAGGTCTACTGCTTTGCTGTCATTGGCTAGAACAGACGTCTCAGTCATTGCGTCCGTCAAGACAGGTCACTGTCTAATCGAAAAACATGCTGACAGACTGCAGGTTGCCAGCAACGACTTTTGCAGAAGCTGTGAGGATATCGAAGAAGAAGAGACTATAGAACACTTTCCTAGCAGTCAGAAGGAGTTCCACTTTAGGTTTTCATTTCTTTGAGAACCTGTCTGATTTAGCGGATGTGAACATTTGCAAGTTATTGGCTTTTTAAAGCGACCTGGATGGTTCAACGATAGGAACTTCTGTTCCAGTGACTAACCTAACCACCTTAAGAAGAAGATTCTCTGCAAATTTTGAGCGGCTAGCTTTACTCGTTCGACCAGTATTTTCATTTTGACAGACGGGCGGACGTACATGGTTAGCTCGACCTACTTTATGAGGACGCATATCAATATATTGAGGTGTTGGAAACGGAATGATTAGATTAGTATACCCCCTACAAGTGATTTGGTAGCGGGCCCGGATTCACCGTGCGGGGGTCGTGGGTTTGATTCCCACCAATGGCCTTGGTCTGTCGCTACTGTAGTAACACAATAGACCAAAATTGTCTAAGTTCGTTTGTAAAGGAGTGCCACTCTTACCTAACTTAACCTAGTATACCTCCCTATCCCATGATGGTGGGCATCAAAAAATTGATTACCACTTAAATTCGTACCACATATCTTTTCCAACTATTTATATCCATTATGGGATCCCTTATTAGTTTCTATAGTCATTTTTGCCACATACAAAAGTTTCATGTTAATTTGTACACCCAAGAAACCAAATTCATCAATCGGAATATTTGCTGCGCGAAAGTTTGTTTGTGTTTGTTGATTTTTTTTTTTGGTTTTGGTTCTGTCTCTTTTTAGAAAAGTGTGTCAAATTAATTTGAAATATTTTTATTTTTGTTTCGTCTATTTTGTCATGTTCTCACATGTCTGGCCTTAATGACTTGCAATAACTATGCGAAATGGAATAGAAAAAAAATTAGGAAAATAACCAGAATACTTTGACAAATTGACAGTTTAATAAAAAATAAAAAAGTAATTACTTATGAGTTTATGTTTATGCTAATTCCCTGAGCAAAAACCATTAAAAGAAATTATTTAATAATACATTGATAAATACAAATAAGGTCAGTGAAAAAGCTTGCCTATAACTGAGTTGGAAGCGATATTGGATGACCAATGCGGAAGTTCAGTTCCCTCTTGAGGCTTTGATCTTTCTATACGGAGGTATCACAAGGAACCAAATATGTCAAAGGGTCACCTTAGCTAAACATAAAGCCGAATAGAGTACAAACCCAAACTAAAACCTTTGACCCAGTACTTTGTTATGAAATACTACAAAACTCAGAATAAAGGCCTAGTTATGCTCTCGTAAATGTAGAATAATTTGTCAGCTATTTTGCCTTATGAATGTTATGACACAGAACTCTGCCTGGAAGAGCTTACACTTGTACGGCAGTCTGACCGACATGCCGAAGTTATGAGTTTCGTGGTATACCCCGATCCGTTCCCTGCCTCTATTTTGGAGCCATCTGTGAAGACCTTCCAAATACGGGAATCTAAAAACCTGTTACTTATATCTCCGAGTGAAAAGGATCGGCTCTATCATCCTCAATTTTGTGTAGCTCTTCTCGACAGCAATCTTTCCATGATGTCGGTGGTCTTCGACGTCGTCCGCATATGCGGTAATTATGACGCCATCCCTGTTCAGATCCAGCAGGATTTCGTTTATCACTATTTTCCACAGAATCGGCAAGAAAACACCTCCCTGAGGTGTTCCCATTATCGCCCGCCCCTTCTGACCACACTATCTTCAAAGTCCACGTTGATAGGGCTGAGGCGTAGCATACAGTCCGTCTACAGGGAGAAACTAGGAGGGATCCCCGTGCGGCTTAGAGCAGTAACTGTCGATTCAACTCCTCGTTATTAAATGCTCCCTCAATATTCATGAAGGCCGCCATAGCGTACTCCCTCAGTTAGAGAGCTGTCTCGACTTCTCGCATCACTGCTTGGAAGGTTGTAAAGGGTGATTTTTTTGAGGTTAGGATTTTCATGCATTAGTATTTGACAGATCACGTGGGATTTCAGACATGGTGTCAAAAAGAAAGATGCTCAGTATGCTTTGACATTTCATCATGAATAGTCTTACTAACGAGCAACGCTTGCAAATCATTGAATTTTATTACCAAAATCAGTGTTCGGTTCGAAATGTGTTCATTCACCGTTCAGCGATGAGGCTTATTTCTGGTTGAATGGCTACGTAAATAAGCAAAATTGCCGCATTTGGAGTGAAGAGCAACCAGAAGCCGTTCAAGAACTGCCCATGCATCCCGAAAAATGCACTGTTTGGTGTGGTTTGTACGCTGGTGGAATCATTGGACCGTATTTTTTCAAAGATGCTGTTGGACGCAACGTTACGGTGAATGAACACATTTCGAACCGAACACTGATTTTGGTAATAAAATTCAATGATTTGCAAGCGTTGCTCGTTAGTAAGTCTATTCATGATGAAATGTCAAAGCATACTGAGCATCTTTCTCTTTGACACCATGTCTGAAATCCCACGTGATCTGTCAAATACTAATGCATGAAAATCCTAACCTCAAAAAAATCACCCTTTATTTTCGACTTGCCCTTAAGGTATACATGTTGTGCCCTTGAGGTTTGCCTGAAGTTCTCCAACTTCAGACCCTCCCTCAACTTAAAATCTTTTTTTAATAGAATTTTTTTGTTTACATTTACGATACAGTTGTTCTACATTTACGGTACATTTACGAGAGCATAACCAGGCCTTAACTCTCCACTTTACTTGAAATACCTTTCTTTTTAAACACTCTTCACACCATTTTGTATATGCATAAACCAATGAGCCTTATCCAATCTCAAATTTGAAAACAAATTTCTTGACTCCATTCTTTGTTCATGCATTTCTTTTACTGTTCTCATAATGTTTACTCTTCATTCTTTCTTCAGCTTCTACGAGTCTCATAACTATTACCATTTTTATTGTCTTCTCACTGCTCACTTTTTCGGCTTTGAAATGACGTGTTCGTATCTAATATATAGGCCTAGTTTCTCCCAAAAATTTCTTTTTCTACAACTTCTCCACTCCCCTTTTCACTGGGAACTCTCTTCAGAAGATAAGCTTAACGGTGTGTTGTGTTAATGCTGAGTAGGCCAACAACTTGGACATCTGCTTACGTTACGATGACTACTCACTACTCACCCACCATACATAGCTTTGTTACTGTTGCCGCATTATTTTTTCTTTAATGTTGTTGTTATTTTTTGGGTTCGTTGATTCCTTCTATTTACATAATCATTTTTGTTGTTGTTGCTGCGTTTCTTTTCGTTGGAGCCCAGTGGTGGATTTTATTCCGTTTACTTTGCGTTTTAATATGAAAACACACATTTTCAGAGTCAAACAACAGTTATGTTTATGACGGGTGCTGCCACAAAATATACCTACAAGTTGATATTAGTTGCCATGTGTGTGTGTGTGTGTTTAGTCGAATGTATATTTTTTGAGTGTGTTGCTATGACCGATAAGTTGTATGTAATTTGTAAAGGTTAATAAACTTTACAAATGACTGACTGACTCAGTGAGTGAGTGAGTGAATGTTTGTGTACCTAGCGACTAGAAAACAACCCAAAAATCTAGCAGCAACAATTTATTTTATATGAATTAGTTGTTGACGTTGTATTTCATTCTTTTGTAGGGGTTTGATATGTCTGTATTTATATAAAGATTAAAATGGAAGGCTTTTGTTTTAAGCTATTGTTGTGGACATAATTGTTTTATGGTCACGAGGAAAACTAAAACAAAAGATGATGTTTATATATAAATACTAATAACACACTTTGTACATTTTTTCCTTTTATTTCAATTAACTTTGAATTTTATTCACAAAACATATACAAATTGCCATATAAAATACTCCGCTCTTCTTGTTGCATCTTTTCACGTGCTCTGCCGGCACAATACTGTTTGCATTAGGCAAGAGTTTGCACTCTGAGTGCAAAATTATTTATAGCTGTTTGCATTGCTCTTAACAGGGTTGCCAAATTGGGTAAATACTTCTAAGTAAAAAAAAAAGTGCATAGAAAAACTCTTAAAAGAAGGTTAAAGAAAACAAAAAATCAGACTTATATACGGGTGGGCTAAGATATGTACTATGCTGGGTGATATTCATAACAGGAGGTTTATGAGAAGGTTCGACCGGGCCTGATTAAGGCTTTTTTGTGCCATTGCATATTAGCTGTCTTAAGTGCCTAGATCACAGCCTTACTAAGGCGAGTCTCCTACAGGATGAAATTTTGTAGATGCCGTTTGGAAGTAAATGGCGTGATGAATCCAAACATTCTTAACCAATTGCTGTAACTAATTGCATAAAGCAGAAGGAGTATACATTTTCGCCCTCTTATCCTCTAGTCATTCAACGAAATCAATCCCAACATATCTGCAATTAACACATTCACGACTGCTTTCTTCACCATTGGCTCTATTGAAAGCAGGGATTCGAAGTGGAGTGGAGCGAAGCAGACCTATTTTTGCCGAAGCGGGAGTGGAGCTTTATCAAAATTTTTTACACCTGCAGCGGAGCGGATTTTGAGTTTGGAAACCATTACGCTTCGGATTTATAAAAATTTCGCTAACGCTCCACTCTCGTTCCGGCAAAAAAGCTGGTTTTTGTACTCATACCGCCTAAAATTCTAATGTTTGTTCAAATTTCAAGAAATAAAACAATATAACAGTTTTGATTAAACCTTCTAATGTGTACAATGGTTTTTATTAACTGTTATACTGTGTATGTCAATTGTTATATTGTGTATAACAGTTTCTATGAACTACTTTACTGTTCATGAAAAGTTTTATTATCTCTTAAACTATGTGTAATAGTTTTAGTAAACTTTTATACGTGCTCTAAAATTGCTAAATTTCTTTTAGAAACTAGTTTTGGCATGAATCTTATACGGAATGATAAGTTAGGTTAGGTTGAAAAGAGGGTGCGGATATTAATCGGCCCAATGTCATTATGGACCTATACCTAAAACAGCAATCGACTTTTTGTGCGCTCTAAATACTAAAACGTAACCTTGAAAAAGAAAATCTTAGTAAGGAGTGCCATGGTACTTACAAAATTCTTAACTGTTTTCCATACTACGCCCCTAAGCTAGTTTGTGCCCCCACCTAAAAGCCGGTGTCTGTCACGAAATACGGGCTATGACAGCTTCAACGACTCATCCTTTTCCACACCAACTTTGTATAAGTGAGCTCGTAGTCTTATGTGTCCCGTGCATAGAATAATAACAAAAATACAAACACAAACTGTAACAGTAACAGTGGTGTTCTGTGTAATACAGTTTATATTAAGTTTTATACTGTGTATAACAGTTTTTATAAATTGATATATTGTTTATAAAATTTTTTTAAAACTATTATGCTATCTATAACAGATTTGCTTTACTCATTGGTCTAAGCTAAACGTAAATTCAACCACAAATAAAGTATTTATAAACTTTATGCTGTGTATAATAGTTTTTGTGAAGTGTTATTCTGTCTATAACAGTTTTTATAAACAATTATACTTTGTATAATAGTCTTTATGGAATTCTGCACTGTCTATAATAATATTTGTATGTTATGCTGTTGACGAAAACTTTAAAAAACGGTTACTATATGAAACAATATACATTAACTAATATACTGCGTATAAGAGCTTTTATAATCTGCTTTACGTCTATAACAATAAATATTAAGTATTATACGGTGTATATCAGTATTCTAAAAACTATCATACGTTGTATATCACTATTTTATAAACTATTATACAGTGTATAACAGTTTTTCTGAAGTGTTAAACTGTTTAGTACAGTTTTTATAAACTCTTATACTGTCTATGAACTATTGCAATGTGTTCATATCAAGTGTTATACTGTGCACAATAGCTTTTATAAACTACCATACTGTGCACACAAGTTTTTATAAACTCTTATACTATGTACAACAATTTTTTTATAAACATAATGTGTAAACCGCAATAATTCAAAATTAACTGTCATTTATTTTGAAGCCTTGTATTTTTGCCTTAACCTCATTAAAAAGAAAATCATGGTAGTAAAAAAAGATGGCCCAATTTTGTATAACAGTTTCAGCTAGTGGTTACATGTAATTTTTTAATTGTTGTATAATTTTTAACATGTATTGAAGTTGATTTGATAAAATTCTATTGCCTCTTTGGCAACTCTCCTAACTTAGACTTTGCATCTTTGCAAATCGTTTTTGATATTCTAAACATTATTACTCTCTACAAATGTTCGCTGAGATAATTCTTTATATTTTGCATTTTTTTTTTTTTTTTGTTATTCTTTTTTTTTTGCAAATTCAACATCATATCAACAATTGCTGTTTGACGACGACCTACACCAATTCATTGCATATTAGGAATGGAATGACTGACGGCAGACGGCAATAGCCAAGACAAAATAAAATTATAATGAACAAAAAAAAATGTGCAGTTCAAAAACAGACAAAAGTAAATAAAATTTTAGCAAAGCAATTTTTAGCATCTAATTAAGAAGATTGAGTAGAATTTCAAGAGGAGAAAGATAGACAAAAATCTATATTTAAAATACATAGAAATGACATTATGATTTTAATAATTTTTCTTTTTTATGTGTCTGAAGATACTTTTTGGTGATTCATTGAAGAAACTTAGAGATAGAGTGATAATAAATAAAAATATTAATAATATGCAATAAATTAAAGTCATGATTTAAGAAAACACTCTAAGATTTAAAATTTAAATATGAGGGTATTATGATTTCTCAAAAACATTTTTTTCTTGAAAAATTTTGCTATGAAATTCAATCAATATTCGAATGTAAAGCAAGTTTTTACTTGTTATACAAAAGTAAATATCAAATTATAAAAAATTTCTAGCTTAAATGTGAATAAAGTGCCATAATAAACTTTTAACACTTATAAATTTTCGTATGCCATTCGAAATGAAGTCCGTCTGAGCTCTACCTATTATTACAAAATATAATTTTTATTCAATAATGTTTATGGGCCAAAATTAAGACTGATCTTAGCACATCAACCTTTACGGAAGTCCATTCACATAAATTATGTTATAAAATTAATTTTAATAAATCTGCATAGAAATTGTCCGAAATATAAACTATGAACTATTAACCAAATCTCCATATAAAACAAGTTTGCTACCAACTTATTTGGCATATAAGTTAAGCAAATAGTCTCTGACTAATGTTTGGCAATGTCTTTCTCGCATTTTTACCAACATATAACTTAAATGGGAAAAAATTGTTCAGACCTATTCTTGTGTTGGCATGAGAGATACGCAAATAATATCAGCAAACTATTTCCGCTAAAGCCGTGAATTCATTCAGACTAAAAATTGTCTTATTGGTCGTAAGTGTGGGACCGTTTATTTAGCTTGCCAAACAAATTCGCACACGTTTCTTATAGAATTTATATTAAGAATATGAATAAGATCAAAGGCTGCTAACATCTGACCATGAAAATAGCTATTCAAGTTTATGACATATATTTTTAGAAGACTAATGTTTTCTAACACTAACGTTGAACAACTTCACGCAACTTTTATAGTTCAATTATTTTATTCTTTAAAGAGCATACAAAATATAAGAACAAACTTCTTATTATTGTCATACATCCATAATCCATAAACATGTTACAATGTTCGGATCCTATATATCAGTTCTTTAAAACTGTTGTACAGTATTATTGTGTTTAACCTGAAAAAAAAAATACTCAAAAAAAAATTTCTTTAAAACCATATCAAATGTAACAGTGTTTTAAAACTGTTATACAGAATAATGTTGTTGGATTTTTCCAAAGGATTAATCTAAAAATCGTTAAAGATAAACCTTAATCATATGACTAAACCTTTTGCATGGTTATTAACAGTTTTTTTTTTAACATAATACTGTTTAAATCGAATATTAAAACCTGCTAAAACTGTTATACAGAACAATCAATATTTTGTTTTGCAAAAAATTAATCAAAAAAAATTTATTATAGAAGCCTCTAAGCACCTAGATTAAAAATTTTGCATGGTGTATATTTGTTTTGTTTTAAAGCCAATAAACGTACTATTTGAATCCCATATAATAGTTCGACAAACTGTTATACAGTATAAATGTATATTGTTTTTCAATCTTATTACTCAAAAATCTTTATAGACAAATCTTATAGCCTAGCTTAGACTTTTTGCATAGTCTATGGTGTACGCAACGAATATAACAATTTACTTAAACTGTTATACAAAACATTTGCATATTATTTTCTAAAATATAACTCTAAAAGTCTTTATGGAAAAAACCAAGTTCCCAGGATAAAATTTGGTTTGGTGTATAGTAGTTTTCTAAACCATTATATGGTTTAACAGTTGGCCGTAACTGTTATACAGATTAATTGTGTTTAATTTTCAAAAATTTTAACCTAAGAACCTTTGTAAAAAATTCTAAATACGTAGACTATAAATTTTTATTAACCTTTATACCGTTCGAATCTAGTATAACTCTTTGCTAAAACTGTTATACGAACAATTTTGTAGTCTATTGCGAAATATTGATTTAAAACCCGTTAAAGAAACATCTAAGTACGTCGACTCAACATTTTGCATGGTGTAAAACAGTTTCTAAATCCTGAATACAAAAATTTTCAAAAACTGTTATACAGAATACATGTTTTTGATTTTGCAAAATGTTGCTTTTAAAATTTTTATGTATGTAGACATAAATTCTTTCATGACTTATAATTTTTTTTAATTCGATTACTCAGTTTGATTCAAATATAACATTTTACCTAAACTGTTATACAGAATAATTGTGTTTTTCTTTGCAAAATATAACTCCAAAAATCTTTAAAGCAAAACCTTGATATTTGTGCGTTTATGGAAATGTTAAAGTGCGGAAACGAAATTTTTTACGTAATATATATCAGTTTTCAAACCCATTATACTGTTGGAATCTAATATAACATTTTGCAAAAACTGTTATACATAATAAATATTTTAAGTTTTCAAATATATATCAAAAATCTTTATTGAAGAATTTTGGCTCATAATGTCAAATTACTTTTGACATAGTGTATAACAGATTTGGAATCTATTATAACAATTTGCATAAACTGTTATACAAAATAAATGTGTTTTAGTTTGCAAAATATATATCAAAAAACTTTATTAAAGAATTTAAGGGCATAAAAAACTATTAATATGGTGTATAACAGTTTTTTTAAACCATTAAACTGTTAAAATCGAGTATATCAGTTTTCAAAAACTGTTATATTGTTATATTCTTTACTATTAACCTAAAAATCTTAACAGAAAAATCTAATTGCATAAATAAAAATTTTGGCATGGTATATAACAGTTTTTAAAAAGGAATGTACTATTTGAATTTAATATAACAGTTTGTCCAAAAATGTTATACAGAATAATTGAATTGTAATATATCTTACAAAGTATTATTCTAAAAATCTCTGTATAAAAAACTAAAGCATCTAATAGCATAGATAAATATGTTTCTATTTTTTTAAGCATTGTATTTTTTTAATTTAATATAACAGTTTACTCAAAATTGTTATACAGAATAATTGTAATATATCTTGCAAAGTATTATCCTAGAACTCTTTGTAGAAAAAGCTAAGCACATAGGTGAAACTTTTTGCATGGTATCACCGTATTTCAAAAATAAAAAATCTAAATTAACAGATTTCTCAAACTGTTATACAGAATAAGTTTTATTTAATTTGGCAAATATATAACTCTAATTTTAGATAAAAAATTTTTTAAGTTCCTAGACTAAATCTTTTCATTAGTGTTACAGTTTTTTAATACATTTGAATTATATATAATAGTTTTTGTAAACTGTTTTACTGAATATTAGTTTTTTATTTCACAAAAATATGACTAAAAAAAGTTCGGAAAAAATGTATAACAGTTTGTTAAACTAAATGCAATACTTTCTTTGTACAGAAGTACGAACACAAGTGGTTCCATATTTAATTCTAAACAATATTCAAAATTTATTCTTTTACATGTATAACAGTTTTATTGTGCAAAAAAAAAAAAAATTTCCGGTTTTCAATTATGTAAAACAGTTCCTTAGCAGTAAACAAAAACAAAAATTGAAAACTTAATAACACTTTGTGAAAACTGCATAACAGTTCCAGAAAACTCTATTACAGTTTGTGAAAACTGTATAACAGTTTGAGAAAACGGTATAACTTTTAATTAAGACTGTATGACAGTTTGTAACAACTATATGGCAGCTTGAAAAATCTGTTATATTTCATTTAATGTTTTTTTCTACAAAAAGAAATTAGTTCAAATAATTTTTCAGAAGAATAATACAAAACATTTAAATAACATATTCGACCAAACTTCAGTTCATATTTTTGTAAAGTCAAACTGTTATACATGATATTATAATTGATAATATTTAATAATTTTCCTCTTGAATAATAATCGTTTCTTGACACTTCTATTCATTATGCTTTTATCTCTCTAATTTATTTCAATCTCCATCAACGCTTTCTGTTATAATTTGAAATATGTGATCTGATTCGACAATTTGTTCCAAAACATTTATCTGAATCCCATCAACAAACCCATTGACTACTATCAAAAACTACAACTGATTCCGTTAATAAAATTCGCCAACATTATTAATAAGATAGCAACAAATCACTCGATACCATAAATGTTGACGTGAAAAACCTTGACAATGAGAGAAATCTCCATGCATAACAAATTAGCTGAAAGAAGCAAAAAACAAATGGCAACACAATACTAGAATAAATAAAACTAACCATTTATACATACATTAGTGTGTGGACAAGAAACCAATAGCAACAAAAATATAAATAAAACACTTAAAAAAGCTAAGATTTTATAAATTATGCCAGACAAACGGATAGGTAGATAGGCTAAAATCTATTTCAGACTACAATAAGCCTCTTACGTGGGCCTTTTTGGGCAAAAATAGGCTATTATGGCAAAGTTTTGCTCCGCTAGTAACACAAAAAGAAAGTTGGTCTTATATGAGTACGAGTACGATCCTTATCGTTCCATTAAATAAACTGTGCTTTGAAATAAAATAGTTGTCATGAGTTTTTGAAGAGCAATGAATGGCATTTGCTTGAGCAATTTTTAAAATTGACATGTTGAAGTTTAATCTTCATAGATGTGGCTTAACATACCAATTTGATTATTATATAAAGAAGGGGTTTTTTTATACATAAATCTTCGCTTTGCCTTTTTAATTTTGGATTTAGCTTAAATTGGCGATATCGGTTTGGAGTTATTGAACCCATCATCCAATTTAAAATTACATTAAGATTATTTGATGGACAGTTTTGCTTAAAGGGCAATAGGCTATCTTTTACATAAAAAATCTATTTTATGTCCCATCGCTTCAAAAAAAATCGTAGCACGTGGCGGCAATTTATTTTACTTATAGAAAAAAAATATTTTTTCGAGCTATTTTAAATGTCGCAACATTATTAACCTTGTAATTTTAAAAGAAACGTTGACAAATTCAATTCTAAAACTGTCTAAAATGTTTATAATAGTTTTGAAAAATGTGCACAACAGCTTTGGAAAATGGGTATAACAGATGTATGGCTAACTTAATTCATTTTACATATAAAAAAACTATTTTTTGGGACATTATAAATATCGCAACTTCATTAACCTCGTAGGTTTGAAAGAAGCGTAGAAAAATTCAATTTAGAACTGAATGTTAGTCATTTTTAAATAGCTACAAAACACTTATACACATTTTTCAAAACTGTTATACACATCTTAAAAGTTTTAACATAGCTTTTTTATGCTTAAGTTATTGTTTGAATGAAGTAAAGTTAGCCCTACACAATTTTAAAAACTGTTAAACAAACTGAACCAGACTTCAATTTTAAACTGTTTAAAGTGTGTTTAACAGTTTTTAAAATTGTGTATAACAGTTTTGGACAATGTGTATAACAGTTGTACGGCTAACTTAACATCTATCAATACATAATTTAAGCGTAAAAAAGCTATGTTAAAACTATTAAGATCATTTTTAAACTGATGTATAAAAGTTTTAGTTTACTGTTATACCGTCATAAATAGTTTGTTTTCCAAGCATGGAAAAACATTTATATGAAATTATTATACAGTTTTATAAGTAACTGTTATACTGTGAAAAAAGGTTTTTGTCATCAAAAACAGCTGTAATATTGCTGTCACAGTTTTAAATAAATGTATAACAGTTATAAATAATTGCACAAATGTTTAAAAATAAATGTATAACAGTTATATGTAAGTGTTATACTGTCAAAAACTGCTCAAAGCCCTTCGAAACGATAATAGGGTTTCATAACAATGAAAAAACAACGTTTTATAATATCACAATGCATAGCAGATAAAGTGAGATAGCTAAAAAATATTTATAACAGTTACAGTATAACAACTATTTTATTATATTTCATTATCTTTTTACTACCGACATAGTGAAAGCTTAAAAATTATGCAATAGGCCTCAAAAAGCAATTACTTTTACAGTTTTAAACTGATGTATAACAGTTATAGGTAACTGTTATACTGTTATAAAAACTTTGTTTTTCAAGCATGTGAAAAAGATTTTTTTTAGAGAATTCTTAAAAAGTAAATTAATATATTCTGAACTTTTCTTATTCAACACTTAACGCCTTTTGCTTAAGTATTCCTAAGCATTTGGTAAATTCTGAAATCAAAACGTTTATGAGCACATTATTCATTAGGTGTCACCTGTTTTGCCAGCATATCGCCTCATACACTTAAGTGAAAATATCAGATGTTAGCATTTTTTATTTGAATTCTGCAAATAGTCATCAGCATTTCTTGGTTATGAAGAAACAAAAAGAGCCGGTTGATAGTGGCCATATGATTTGATGGCATATCTGTCTGTCGGTCTTTCAGTCTGAGTGTTCCTAGTTTCTTGAGCATTTCCGCAACAAGCTTATGAACTTTGTTGGGTGCTAAAATAACGCAACACGTACTCAGTTATTTAGTCTTTAATAGAATAGTGTAGGTACATACGTATTAAGTTTTGCAAAAACAAAAAATACAACAACGAAATAGGAAAGAATAGCATGCGAAACTATAAATGCTGCGCTGTGTCTAGCTGAGCGTTGTGCTATATGTTATATGGTCTCGAGACACAAAATAATATAATAATAATACTAAAATTTGCATTTTATATTGTTTTCCTGTTGACCTCTAAAAAAATCAAACTATTAGATACTGTGGGACAGGCCGAGGGAGAGATAGAGAGGGATATATGGAAAAATGTTTTACCAGACATATTTTTTATACATAGCCGCACACTTTGAACCAAAACAACAAACCCAAACTATTGCAAACTATTTGTGAGAAGAAAAACTATGAGTGAGTAATTGGTGGAAGATATACATGTATAAGTAATTAATCACTTAAACAAAATGTGCAGAAAATTTCTGAACTATGAATTGTTTTCTATAAGAAACATGTGTATAATTTTTAATAAAAAAAATGTTGGAAATACCTAAAAAATATTTATGTTCTAAAATTGGGTCATTTTGGGTAAACTAAATATGGCAGAAGGAGATGAAGATGCTTGAAGGTTTTTGTATCTATCTCGGTAAAAGAAAGTTTCAACTTGAGCAAATAGAATTCTATTTTTAATACTTAAAAATAAGTATTACTTTCATAGTAACACAGTGTGGAACGTATTTGACTAAATACCTTATTCTAGGTTTAATTACCACTATTATTCAAATTTGTAAGTATGGGTGGCTTGTTTGGATGTCTGAGGAACTAAACCTGGTATTAATAAATTGATAGCCATTGTTATTTTCATAATAAGGTAGTGTGGAACCTATTGCAATATATGTCTCTGGTTTGGTTCTTTTACCACCATTATAAGGTTTTTTAAGTTTAGTGCCCTTGTTTAAATATCTGAGAAACAAAATCTGTTGATAATACAATTATAGCTTTTTGTGTGGAACCCATTTCGTTCATTTCCCTTTTTTAGCTTTAATTGCAATTATAACTCAGTTTCTTAATGTAAACGGCTCTTTTGAACGTCAAGGACCCCAACATTTTTAATTATAAAATTCAAGCCTTTGGTTTTTCATAGTAACGCAGTGTGGAACCTATTTGACTATTTTTTCCTGTCTAGTTTTTATTGCAATTTTGACATAAATTTGTTAATGTGGTTGGCTCTTCTGAACATCTGAGACACTAATTTTTCTAACCTTAAAACAATTTTTAAATAATAACGTCCTTGATCTTATCAGGAGTAGGGAGTGTGGAACGTATTTCACTTCTTTTCTTGTTTGGCCTTTATTGCATTTAAAGTATAATTTATTTATGTTTTTGGCCCTGTTGATATGAGACACAAAATTTGTAAAATTAAAATTGTAGGTATTACCTTGAAAAATTTTAATAATGTGGAATCTATTTGAACAGTTATGAAATAACTTTGAAGTAATACAAACTAAACTGACTACTAAAGTATTCAAATCTTGTATATGTTGGGCAAGACTTTATAGGTACATAGTTATAAAATCATTTGCTGCATATAAGTTGCAGTTCACTTGATTTTAGAGATAAAGTCATGTTGTGGAACGTATTTTATATTAACAAAGGCCAAAATATTTTAATAAATTTAAAAAAAAGTTAGTAAGACATTTATAAATACTATATGCTACACTTAAGTCCCAGTTTACCTGGTTTTAAGGATAGCATTTTTATGCTCTTTGTTATTGCATTAAACATTTATTTAGATTCTCAAATCAAGATTTGAAATTTTAATTAAACTCTAAAATACGTTCCACAGCAATTTTTTAAATTTTTTTTTGTAAATTAGAAATGCGTTCCACAAATATCCCAGCTTTTGCACAAATTTCTCTATGGCTATAGCAAAGCAACCAACATTTATAAACTAAAATAAATTTAATCTGGAGAAAGGGAATGTTTCGGGAATTATGTTTTGCTCTTATCTGTACGTAAAACGTTCCACAAAGGTCGCATAATTGGACCTTAATATTAATAATTGCCCATAGGTCCAATTATTAATATTAAAAGCTTTCAAAATATTTTATTTTTGTAAATTTGAAAGGTTTGTGATCCCATTAAAACTTTTATAAAAAAAATTTCCTTTGGCATTTAATGATCTTATTGATACTCCCATTGGATTTAGTGCGAAAGTATTTTATTTCAAATTCATTTGGTCTCTCTTGAGTAAAAGTTAAAATTTGTGGATTCCATTTAAATAATTTTAAAACAATTCCTTTGTCGTTACTATTGTTCACGACTTCCCTTCAGTTATTTTTTGATGTGAGTATAATAATTGACCCATAGGTCCAATTATTGCTATTAATATCTTCCAAAATATTTAATTTTTGTGAATTTAAAAAGTTTGTGGAACCCATTTAGACTATTGTAAACTTTCGTTGTTTTTCATGGCTTCTTTACAGGTAGTTTAACGTTTTGTGTGTGACATTTTTAGCTGTATATCTTATTTTTTGACATCAACAGCCTGTGGAACCTATTTAATTTAGTAATGATATTGTGCCATGAACATTTCAGAAAATTTTTTAATGATATTTGTTTATATTCCAGTTAGATTTTGTGCTAAAATATTTTCTTTCAAATTTATTTGGTCTCTTTTGAGTATAAGTTAAAATTTGTGGATTCCATTTAAATAACTTTAAAAACAATACTTTGTCGTTACTATTATTCATGACTTCCTTTCAGTTGTTTTAACTTTTTTATATTAGTAAAAGTTTTCGCTATAAAATATTTAATTATTATGTTTATAGCTCTTATGAGGCAGGAATAAAAATTTGTGGAACCCATTAGAAGTATTTTAGTGTTTTTATTTAAGGTAGCTAAGTACTTTTTTGATTTCTCCAGGGTTAAATTTTGCGGTACAAGGTGCCTATCCCACATTTGTTTCTATTATTTAGAAATTCCTACTTGTGGAATTCATTGAGTTTTGGATTTTATTCAAAAAAATGCCTTTGCCAATGCATAAACTTTTAATTTTTTTGGTTGTAATTCATATTATAGGAAGAATGTTTCAAATCAAAATTTGCTTTTTAAGTTATTGCGCCCAATGAAAGGAATTTTTATTTGTGGAACCTATTTCAAATATTTCTATTTACTTGTTTTAAGGGACGAAAATTAAATTTTTCAGTTTTATGGAGGTTTATAATTTGTACTGGGCTTTTATTTTACTATTTGTTTCAACATGCTAGTACATGTCGATTGTGGAATCTATTTATTGCCAAACTTTAAGATTTGATTAGAATGGCTGCATGGAATTTATTGCCTAGGCCTAACAATTTAATATAATTTATTTAGTTTATATTTTCGGTAGTATTTAATAGGTACTAGTTGTGTATTTTTTTAATTATTTTAAAATATGCGGCCTGTGGAACCTATTTATTTTCAGATTTTATTAAAATAATGTTTCTCGCATGGATGCAAATTTTTTTTGTTTCCTCCGATTTGTATTATAAGGACAAAATATTTCATATATAAATATTTGTTTTCTGATATTAAGGCACCCAGTGATGGGAATTAGAGTTTGTGGAACCTATTTGAACTATTTTATTTTTCTGTTTTGTTTTTAAAAAACAAAAAAAAAACGGTTGCATTTTTCGGAATTATGTAGTTAATGCTGGGATTTTTTCCTTATATTTATGGCTTTGTATCTTTAGATCAGAATATGAGACCTGTGGAATCCATTGCTTTTCAATCCTTAAAATGCCGGCTAAATTATCTCAAAATTTTCATATCTAAAAAAAGTGTTTATTTTTTATACCTTTCGTTCATCCAAATCTTTCAAACAGAACTGTATTACAAACTTTCCCAAGGTGTTCTCCCCTATCCCTCTAAAAATGTTTTTAACTTTGTCAAGTCCTAATTACTTTTATGTTAATAACAAGGGTTGGCATTTCTTCTAGAATGGCCATGTAAATTATCTAAAGTTGCTGCTTTCATAAACCATATTTCGACTTTTGGCCAGATTTTTTGTTTGTCTTTGATGAGAAACAAAAACTTTCAAAGGTATCCATCACGTCATTCAGCTTGTTCTCATTTTTGTTTTTTATCCATTATAAATTTTTGCTAATCTCAAGAAGAACGGGAACATTGTGGCTTTGATTGTAATCCATCATACTTTCACTTCACAAAGGCCAAAACCAAATTTTGAATTGTTTGCGTTTTTTTTATTGTATCTTGTTGAATATCATAGGGTTCGTTGGTTCGTTTACATTTTTACGCTTTAAAGTAGGAAACCTAATTTTTTTGTTGTCATTTAAATTTCTTCTTTCTATTTTGGCTCTTTTGCTTAATTCTTTCCAGCCAACCAGCCAGAAAGAAAGCACCACCACATACTTTTTTCGGACGGTTTTTTTTCTCTTAAATCGTTCAAACATTGGGAAAAAAAGAGTTGATAATTATAGAAAATAAAGAAAGAAAAGTTCAAAGACCCGAGAAGGCATGCGAACACAAACTGCTGCGGAAGAAATGGGTAAAAAAGAAAGAACAACTTAAACACAATATTGGCGTGGTGATAATAGCTGGCATATGTTTTTGTTTGAATAGCTGATGTTTGCTCTATTGTTGGGTAAAGGGGAGTAGCAAACACTGAAACGCTAAAACGGGGTGGGAGTAACCCATGGAATTTCATTCTTTTTTTACAGAGTCCATAAAAATGTGTCATAATGACAATGGTGTCATACTGTTGTTTAAGATCGCTAACTAGACAGAAAAGTAGTTAAAAGATGCTTTCGGGAAATGTAACATGATCTTGCTGCTTAAACACACCCTAAACCTAGCTTAACTAGGCAGCTTATCTTCTTTGTAATGAAGAGATAAAAGTTGTGCTATAGCGCCTCAAAATCACATTCTACGAAAATAAATTGGCAAAAAGTTTTTAACGGTTTCATTAAAGTTCACAGAGACAATGGTAATCACTGCAAAATCTTATATTGGAGGAGCTGGGTTCCAACTCAAATTTTAGAGACTAGTAAGACCTACTCATAACAAGACAGTTTCCCATCATGCTGAATGAGTACAGTCTTCGTACTACGGCGAAGTGGTTTGCGGAATTCGTTCTATGCGTAAACCCGTCTAAAACAAAAGTTTATTATTTTCGATAGAAGATACCCACTGCGCCCCTTGTCCCATCAAAAGAACCTCATGTCCCATTTATAGAAAGCGCAAAATATTGATAATTGAAATGGTTTGTCACTGGCTTGTCATTGATGGGATGCATACTACAATTACCAGTCCCATTATATGGTGTTGTAGTCTGGTGGACGGCACTTGAAAAATCCACCTAAAGGCAAAAATTTCCAAAAAATTCCCATTGAATATTCCCTTAAATGCAACATTTTTGAATTTACTTGAATTATTTTATGTTAAGGCCAAACAAGTTCCATTCGCAGATTCATACTTCATTAGAATAATTTTCCCTTTAATAAAAATTTTCCCAAGCTTCGTTTCACCTCCAAGACTTGACCAACTTTAACTTTTCCCTTCTTCTTTTCTTTCAGGAATTATGACACTGAGCCGTGGCCCCTACAGCGAGCTCGATAAAATGAGCCTTTTTCAGGATCTAAAACTGAAACGACGAAAAATCGATTCAAGATGCAGCAGTGATGGTGAATCTGTAGCCGATACCTCAACCTCATCACCGGATCTTTTGGCGCCCATGTCACCCAAAATGTGTGACTCCGGAGGAGGAGGTGGTGGTGGTGGTGGTGGTAGTGGCTCCAATGTGGCCAGCTCTATGTCATTAGTCACTCTAACGGCTACCACCTCTCTAACAACAGCCACAACACCTGCCACCTGTTCCAGCACAGCCTTGCCTCAGCATCAAGTGGCTGCCGAAGTTGTGGTGGCCACAGCAAAGGCGGTGGCTGCGGCGGTTGCTGTTAAAAATGAACAACTGCAGCAATTGCAACAGCTGCAGCAACAGCAACAACAACAAGAACAGACTGAAATTCATTCATCATCGTGTGGCATGTCAGCGGCATCCTCATCAGCCAGCAATATGATGACACCTCCTGCGCCTGTAAGAACTTCTCCGCCTATGAACACTGCCGAAATGGCAGCCGCTGATAGTGCCGAACGAAGGACACCCTCAAGTAATAGAGCCACACCCACACCGCCGCATAATAATGGCAATGCCAGCAGTAGTACCAGCAATGGAGGTGGCAGTAGTCGAGCTTCACCGGATTCTATGGATGATAAGCCCACAACAACTTCGACTACATCAATGCAAATGCCCTCGGCCAATGGCATGCATGGCGCTTCAACGGGTGGTGGAAATAGCGGCAGCGGCAGCACGGGTAGTATGAGTGTCATACGCTCCGTTAAGGAAGAACGTATATTGGCTTCACCCACACGCATGATGGCCTATCATCAACATCAGCTGCAGCAACAGCAGGCACAACAGCAGCAGCAGCAGCAGCAACAACAGCAACAGCAGGGTTGCAAGACACCCACACAGTCTCAACAACATGTCACCGTTTTGGTGACACCATCCCGTATTAAGTCTGAACCTAACCAATTACCGCCGCAACCATCACATTCGCCATATTCCACAGCTGTAAGTGCATCGACCACCACAATGTCACCCTCTTTGCTGCATACGATACCCACAGCCACCCATAATACAGCGCCCACCAGCCTACTTCATCATCATCAACAGCAGCAGCAGCAGCAACAACAACAGCAGCAGCAGTCACAGCAGCAGCAACAACAACAACACCAGCCACAAAATCCACCTCCACCTCCTATAGTCACAACACATCACCTGCACCAACAGCTGACACAGCCTCAGCTGCGCAAGACCAGCCCTCCCCATGATCTGCAGTTTCCCCCGCAACATCATCATCTGCTGACGCAATCGATGCAACATCTGACGCAACAGCAACAAATACAACTGCTGCAGCAGGCGGCTGCCATGTCGCGGCAAAATAATCCTGCCAACAGAGAGTTATCGCCCAGTGCCTCCATGTCACCCAGTTCAAGACACTCGGCATCGAAGTCGCCCCAGCAGCATTTAATGCAGCAGCAGCAGCAACAAAACGCAGCAGCTGGCCAGCATATGCGTATCAAGAAGGAGCCTGCGTCCATGCAAAATCATGTCTCCGGTTTTGGCAATACCGCCAATGGGCCCCAGAGACATCATTCGCCGCACTTCATGCCACAACAGTCACCCAACCAGCAGCAGGGGGGCCAGCAGGGCCCACCTCCGCCACAGCTGCCGCCTCAGGCATTGGGCAACATGGCTCAGGCTCTAATGCATCCGGCCTCATTGCAGTCACTGAGACATCCCAATAGGGATGCTGCCATTTTATTTCGCGTCAAAAATGAAGTGCAGCAACATGTGGCCGCCGCAGCAGCGGCTGCTGCGGGTCTGCCTCAGCTAATGCAACCCGGCGCTGCTGCTGTGGCTGCAGCAGCGGCTCAACGCATGGTCTGGGTATCGAATGCGCGTATAAATGGCGTAAAGCCCGAAGTGATAGGAGGCCCCATGGGCAGCATACGACCGGGTGGGCCGGGCCAGTCACCATCACCGCATCATTCGTCATCATCGGCCTCGTCATCATCGCAGCTTTCGCCGCAGACACCCTCGCAAACCCCACCGCGGGGCACACCGACAGTGATAATGGGAGAAAGTTGTGGCGTGCGCACCATGGTCTGGGGCTATGAACCAGCGGCGCCTGCCTCATCCGCAGGCTCAGCGAGTCAGTCACCCAACCACTCACATCACCATGCGCCCCATCATATGGGCGGCCACCAACAGATGGGAGGAGGTGGAGGTCTGGGAGGACCACCCTCTTCGCTGCAGTCGCAATCGCATCATTCATCACAGTCATCATTGAATACCGCATCGTCACCTTCAGCCGGATCTCTAACGCCCACGCATACGCCTGGACCATCGCCACAAAACAATGAGGAAGCAGCCCAGCTGCTGTTGTCTTTGGGTCAGACCCGCATACAAGATAATCGGCCAAGACCGCCTCATGCATTTCGTCCTCCCCACGCCCTGAACATGGAACGCTTGTGGGCGGGAGATTATTCGCAACTGCCACCAGGCCAATTGCATGCTTTAAACCTGAGTGCAGCGCAACAGCCTTGGGGCGGTGGTGGCTCTTCGAATACCACCGGCCTGGGGCGAGGTTTGGATAACCCCCATGAGCCCACGGATGAGGATGATCAGCCGCTGGTGTGTATGATATGTGAGGATAAGGCAACGGGTTTACATTATGGTATTATAACATGTGAAGGGTAAGTTGAGATGGATAGTAAAGAGTGGAAGGGGGCGAGGGGAGTTTCCAGAATAGAGAAAAATTTGTGATAGACTTATCAGACAAAAAAATGGTCCTTATAAGACTTTGATATGGGATTTCCCTCATTTAGAGCCAATTGTCAATTGGAAGCCTATTTTTGATGTAAGTTTTTGTGGTGTTCCAATCACACAAAAGTGAGGCTCAACGTTTCGTTGTTTTTTTCTATTTTCGACATTTTTTCGTCATCCTGGATAATATCTCCCATACCCTTTCAACTTAAAACTAAAATTGTTTAACTTTTTCTAACCTCCCTCTTCCTGTTTCCTTCCTTCTTCTCGCCAGGTGCAAAGGATTCTTCAAACGCACTGTACAAAATCGCAGAGTTTATACATGCGTGGCCGATGGCACCTGTGAAATAACCAAAGCTCAACGTAATCGTTGTCAGTATTGTCGCTTCAAGAAGTGCATAGAACAAGGCATGGTTTTGCAAGGTAGGTTTCCAACCCTGATTGTCTTAAATTTCTTTTTAAAACTTCCCAAACTTATAGCTGTTCGCGAGGATCGCATGCCTGGCGGCCGCAATAGTGGGGCCGTCTATAACCTCTACAAGGTCAAATATAAGAAACACAAGAAGAACAAACAAAATCAACAACAGCAGCAGCAACAACAATCGCAACAGCACTCACCCATGCATCAGCCACAGGGACATCATCAGCCACAACTATCGCCGCATCATCACCAAACCCATCTCTTTATGCCACAACAACAGCAGCAACAATTGCAGCACCAACAATTTGCAGCCGCAGTGGCGGCAGCAGCCCATCAGCAACAAACCAAATTACTCGGTGAGATGAAACCGATGTTCTTGACGAAAGAGCAGCAGGCCATGCACTCACCGCACCATCAAGCTCAGCAATCGCCTTCGTTGGGCCCGCCCCAGCAGCAGGGAC
Organism: Stomoxys calcitrans; assembly: GCF_963082655.1. Classification (NCBI taxonomy): domain Eukaryota; kingdom Metazoa; phylum Arthropoda; class Insecta; order Diptera; family Muscidae; genus Stomoxys; species Stomoxys calcitrans. The sequence continues at coordinate 23,553,399 of NC_081555.1, read as the reverse complement.
CGCCTCCGCCACATTTGTCATCACCCCATCATCCGCTGCATGCCTCGTCATTGGGCCCTGGTGGTCCTCTACACAGTCCCGTGGCCGGCGGTGGAGGCAATGGCGGTGGTAGTGGTGGCAATGGCCCTCCCCAGCAGACATCACATCACCATGCCGCCTCAGTGGCGCCGCCCCAACATGTGGCCCATCAGCCTTCAGCAGCTTCACAAAGACCTGCCACGCCCCAAGAGACTGCCATGAAAATACCCTCGCATTTGGTAAATGGAACCATACTAAAGACTGCTCTAACAAATCCTAGCGAGATTGTTCACCTACGGCACCGACTCGACTCAGCGGTTAGCTCCTCCAAAGATCGCCAGATCTCATACGAGCATTCTCTGTCCATGATACAAACTCTAATAGACTGTGACGCCATGGAAGACATTGCCACACTGCCGCATTTCTCCGAATTCTTGGAGGACAAATCCGAGATTAGTGAAAAACTCTGCAACATCGGTGACTCCATAGTCCACAAGCTGGTGTCGTGGACCAAGAAGCTGCCCTTCTATCTGGAGATACCGGTGGAGATACATACCAAACTTTTGACCGACAAATGGCATGAGATACTCATACTGACAACAGCAGCCTATCAAGCCCTGCATGGCAAACGGCATACATCATCTGCGGCGTCATCACATTCGAACAACTCGGCCAGCAGTTCCACATCTTCGAATTCTTCAGCCTCATCCTCGTCCTCGTCGCCCACACAACACAATCACAATAGTAATAGCAACACCAGCAACAACAACAGCAACAATCATGCATCATCAACATCACCTCCCCACATAACAGCACATCCTGCCTTAGTACACAAAGACGATCCAGAATTTGTGGCCGAAGTCAATGCCCATCTGAGTACGCTGCAAACGTGTCTGACGACTCTGATGGGCCAGCCCATAGCTATGGAACAGCTAAAACTCGATGTGGGTCATATGGTGGATAAGATGACACAGATAACCATTATGTTTAGAAGAATCAAACTTAAAATGGAAGAATATGTCTGTCTCAAGGTCTACATATTACTGAATAAAGGTAAGCGAATGCATATTTGAGTTGGCCACAGAAGTAGATTCTAACAGAGATTTTCTTTTCGCCTGTCTGTGTTCTTTTTTTGTTTCTATGCCTTTAGCAGAAGTGGAATTGGAAAGTATACAGGAACGTTACATACAAGTATTGCGTACATTTTTACAACATTCATCGCCACAGAATCCACAAGCCCGCCTTAATGAGTTATTGTCTCATATACCCGAGGTAAGTAGGGCGAAAATTGCAATAAGGAAAGAATTGAAGATGAAGGAGCAAAGAAGATCTGAAGTCTTTGGAGTATAAATGGAAAGTTGTAAAGGACTTGGTAGATTCTAATGAACTAAGGAGATTCCAAGGAATTTGACAAGTTGCGAGGATCTTAAGGAGAAGCAAGGAACTTGGGAAGTTCCAAGAAACTTGGGAAGTTCCAAGAAACTTGGGAAGTTCCAAGAAACTTGGGAAGTTCCAAGGGATAGCTCCAAGGAGCTTTGGATGGAACATGGGAATTTGAAAAGAACTTAGGAAGTTGCAACGAAATTAAGAAGCTACAAGCAACTTGCGAGTTGCAGCGACTATGAGAAATTCCAAGGAAATTGCATAGTTTCAAAGAGCATGGGAAATTCGATGGGACTTGGGTATTGTTCGAAGGAACAAGGAAAATTTCAGAAAATTTTGTAGATTGCAAAGAACTTAAAAAATTCTAAAGAGTTTGGGAAGCTCCAAAGAATTTAGAAAATTTATAAGAAAATTATGACAGTTCCAAATAACTTGGGAAGTTCCAAGAACTAAGGAAATTCCAAAGAACTTGGGTAGTTTCAAAGAACTTGGGGAGTTTCAAAGAACTTGGGAAGTTCCAAAGAACTTGGGAAGTTCAAAAAACTTGGGAAGTTCCAAAGAACTTGGGAAGAACCAAAGAACTTGGGAAGTTACAAATAACTTGGGAAGTTTCAAAGGACTTGGGTAGTTCCAAATAACCAAGGAAGTTCCAAAGAATTAAGGAAGTTCCAAAGAACTTGAGAAGTCCCAAAGAACTTGGAAAGTTCCAAAGAACTTGGAAAGCTCCAAAGAACTTGGGAAGTTTCAAAGAACTAAGGAAGTTCCAAAGAACTGAAGTATCAAAGAACTTGGGAAATTCCAAAGAACTTGGGAAGTTGCAAAGAACTGTGAAAATTCCAAAGAACTCGGGAAGTTCCAAAGAACTTGGGAAGTTCAACGAACTTGGGATGCTCCACAGAATGTTGGAAGTTCCAAAGAACTAAGGAAGTTCCAAAGAACTAGGGAAGTATCAAAAAACTTGGGAAGTTAAAAATAACTTAGGAAGTTGCAAATAACTTGGGAAGTTGCAAATAACTTGGGAAGTTGCAAAGAACTTGGGGATTTCCAAAGAACTTGGGAAGTTGCAAAGAACTCGGAAAATTCCAAAGAACCCGGGAAGTTCCAAAGAACTTGGGAAGTTCAACGAACTTGGATTATTCTAACGATCTTAGGATGCTCCACAGAACGTTGGAAGTTCCAAAGAACTTGGGAAGTTCCAACGAACTTGGATTGTTCCAACGAACTTGGATTGTTCCAACGAACTTGGAATGCCCCACAGAACGTTGAAAGTTCCACAGAGCTCGGAAAGTTACACAGATCTCGGGAAGTTCCACAGAGCTCGGGAAGTTCCAAAAAACTTGGTAAGTTCAAAGAAACTTGATAAGTTCTAAGAATCGTGGAAAATTCAATGGAACTTTCAAAGTTGGAAAGCTCCATGGAACTTTCATAGTTCCTAATGTTTTGGAAAGTTCCTATGATCTTAAAAACTTTGCGATCTTGAAAAGTTTCAGATCGTGAAAAGTTACAGTTCCTAGGGTTTTGGAAAGTTCCTATGATTTTGAAAAGTTTCAGATCATGAAAAGTTCCAAGGTACTTAGAATGCTAAAAAGAAATTGAAAAGTTCCAAGGAATTTGGAACATTCCAACGAATTTGGAGAGTTCCAAGGACCATGGAAAGTTCCATGGCACTTTCCGAGTGGAAGGTTCCAAAGAACATGGAACTTTCATAGTTCCTAATGTTTTGGAAAGTTCCTATGATCTTAAAAACTTTCCGATCTTGAAAAGTTTCAGATCGTGAAAAGTTTCAGTTCCTAGGGTTTTGGAAAGTTCCTATGATCTTGAAAAGTTTCATGAAAAGTTCCAAGGTACTTAGAATGCTATAAGGAAATTGGAAGTTCCAAGGAATTTGGAACATTCCAACGAATTTAGAGAGTTCCAAGGACCATGGAAAGTTTCATGGCACTTTCCGAGTGGAAAGTTCCAAAGAAGTTGGAAAGGTCTAAGGAACCTGAAAGCTGCAAGAAACTGAAAAAGTTTAAAGAATCCTGGAAAGTTCCTAGGATTTTGGAAAGTTCCTAGAATCGTGGAAGGTTCCTAGGATTGTGGAAAGTTTCAAGAAATTTGGATAAGATCGTGGAAAGTTTAAGGAAAAGAAAAAGTTCCAAGGAACTTAGAAAGTTCCATGCTACTCTGTAAGTTCCTAAGTTCGAGGGAACGTTCCAAGGCACGTTAGAAGTACTAAGGAATGTGAAGAGTTCCTTAGATCTTGGGAAGTCCCAAGGACATTGCGAAGTACCAAAGATATTAGAATGTTTTAAGAATCTTAGAAAATTTCAACGAGTTTCTATGATCTTGGAAAGTTCCTTGAATCTTCGAAAGTTCCAAAGGTCTTGGAAAGTTCCGAGGATCTTGGGAAGTTCCAAAGAAGTTGGAAAGGTCTAAGAAACTTGAAAGCTGCAAGAAACTGAAAAAGTTTAAAGAATCCTGGATAGATCCTAGGATTTTGGAAAGTTCCTAGAATCGTGGAAGGTTCCTAGGATTGGGGAAAGTTTCAAGAAATTTGGATAAGATCGTGGAAAGTTTAAGGAAAAGAAAAAAGTTCCAAGGAACTTGGAAAGTTCCATGCTACTCTGCAAGTTCCTAAGTTCGGGGGAACGTTTCAAGGCACTTTAGAAGTACTAAGGATTGTGGAGTGTTCCTTAGATCTTGGGAAGTCCCAAGGACATTGGGAAGTACCAAAGATATTGGAATGTTTTAAGAATCTTAGAAAATTTCAAAGAGTTTCTAGGATCTTGGAAAGTTCCTTGGATCTTCGAAAGTTCCAAAGACCTTGGAAAGTTCCGAGGATCTTGGGAAGTTCTAAGGATCTCGTAAAGTTTTTAAGGATTTTGGAAAGTTCCTAATATCTTGGAATGTTCCTAAGGACTTGGATAGTTCCAAGGATCTTGGAATGTTCCTAGGATCTCGAAAAGTCCTAGGATCTTGGAAATTCCTAGGACTTTGGAAAGTTCCAAAGTACGTGGAGAGTTTCTATGATTGAGATATTGGAAAGTTCCAAGTGTTTTGAAATGTTTCAAGAATCTTCGAAAGTTCCTAGGATCTTAGAATGTTCCTAGGGTCTTGTAAAGTTCCTAATATCTTGGAATGTTCCTAAGGACCTAGTTCCAAGGATCTCGAAAAGTCCTAGGATCTTGAAAATTCCTAGGATTTTGGAAAGTTCCAAAGTGCGTGGAGAGTTTCTAAGATTAAGATATTGGAAAGTTCCAAGTGTTTCAAAATGTTTCAAGAATCTTCGAAAGTTCCTACGATCTTAAAAAGTTCCTAGGGTCTTGTAAAGTTCCTAATATCTTGGAATGTTCCTAAGGTCTTGAAAATTTTCTCGGATCTTTGAAAGTTCGGACAATTTTGGATCTTAGAAAATTTCAAGAAGAGTTTTTAGGATCTTGGGAAGTTCCTTGGGTTTTCGAATGTTCCAAGTATTTTGAAAAGTTCCAAAAATCTTCGAAAGTTCCTAGAATCTTAGAAGTTCCTAATATTTTGGAATGTTTCTAAGATTTTGGAAAATTCCAAGGGTCTTGGGAAGTTCCTAAAAACTTTGGAAGCTGCAAAAAACTTGGGAAGCTGCAAGCAAATTTAGATGTTTCGAAAACATTCCAAGGAACTTACATGTTTCAAGGAAAGAAAGAAAAATTAAAATTTGTTAAACACTTGGAAAGTTTTAACGAACTAGGAATGTTCTAAATGCTATGGCAGGTCCCAGTAAATTTTAGTTTGCGTAAAACATGTTTTTTTTCATTTTCCTTTTCATTCATCTGCATTTTCAGATCCAAGCTGCTGCTAGTCTATTATTGGAAAGTAAGATGTTCTACGTTCCCTTTGTTTTGAACTCGGCCAGTATAAGGTAGCAAATGCTTCAACGTGGTCTATTGACAATTGCCGAGCAAAAACCGCCTTATCACCGAACAACAGGAACGGGAACCGAAACCGAAACCGAAACAACAGCAAACGAACAGCATCACTCATCGAGCCAAGACCCCCAAGAGCTTAGAGCAACAACAAAGGAAACCACTGCGGCCACCAACGATGAGGGCCATAGTCAGCAACGGGAGGAAAAAGATTATCAATTCAAATGTTTGCCCATTGTTGAAATGCCTCAGATAAAAATCGAAAGAGATTATGATGATTATGAAATGGCTGATGAAGTGCAGGAAAATGCCATGGAAACAATGGATACCGAAGATGTTGAAGGCTCCCGGGATATGCAAATGCAAATGGAAGAGAGCAATGATGAGAATGATGAAGAGAGAAATAATTTAAATATAAAACCAGTGCCTCAGTTGTTGGAACCAACTTCAATATTAAAGACTTCTTTGCTAACGGGGGCAGCCAATACCTTGGCCACCTTGACAGCGGCAGCAGAACAAATAGCCCGTATGCCCAGCTTGACTGTAAGTGATAACACTAAGGGACAAGATCTTAGTGGTAGTGCAATGCCAAGTACAGCAAATGCGGCGAATACAATAAAGTCCTATGGTTATTATAATGAAGAAAACAAAAGACTTTTGTTTAGTGAAACAGCAGGGGAAAGAGAAAACTCACCACAACTTAAGGTGCAGCAACAGCAGCAGCAACAGGGAGCAGAAGACACTAGGGGGGATAATAATGAAACTCCCACATATACATCAATATTGCAAACAGCATTGATGTCCAAACGTCCAGCAACATTAAATGTTGCCTCAACATTACAAACAGCAATGGCATCGGTAACATCATCATCACCAGCAGCAGCAACAGCAACATCATCATCATCAACTTTCTCAACATCAGCAAATACTACATTTTTGGCCTCTGGCATTTTATGTTCCTCACCAGGCTCATCAGCATCATCCATGTCGTCGTCATCACTATCATCCAACAAGACTTTACATGTGCGCACCCCCGATCAAGTTTTAAAGACTGCAGTTACCTTGGCAACCCTAAGCGAAATAACCACACAGCGAGAATTGCAACAGAAACAACAACAACAGCAGCAGCAACAAGACTTAGCAGCTGCGGCTGCCTCTAAACATATACTGGTGGTGCCCCAGGTGGCACCACGCAAAATGTGTACCCTGCCTTTTAAAAAGCTGAATTTTGCCAATGTAGCCAACAACACTCCAACTCCTTCACCTCTACCCAACACTGCCTCCAGCAATAATTTCTCATCAGCATCATTTGCAGCAGCAACAACCACAACCATAACATCATCGGTTGCAGCTGCTGCAGCAGCATTGTGCAACATCAATTCTGCAACATCAGCAAACAACACTGCTACAAACACAACAACAACAACTGCAATTACACTAAATACTAATAAAAATCATTTCAATAGTTTTTTAGGTTCTATGAATATGAAAAACAACAGCAACAGCAACAACAACAATAATAATAACATTAATTTATGCAACAACATTAATAATAACAATAACCAACAGGCGGCTTCTTCTATAATACAGAAAACTAATCACAATACCAGCAGCAATAATGTCCTTTTAGCCCCCAACAACAGTAGCAGCAGCAGTGGTGCCCTATGCCCCATGCCTCTTACACAAAGCCTAAAGATACCCTGCCCCATGAAGCCACAATTGGTTACCAGCCAAACTCAGACCGAAGATGTGGCCCCCAAAAATGAAGAGGCCAAATCTACGGGTATGGCCACTTCGGCCATATGTTTTGCCAACACAACCTTTTCCACGCCCCCTACTACTTCCGCCTATAGTAACACTAACAATACGAGTAGCACCTCATTAGCATCTTCATTACAAACAACCTCTCTGGCTCAGGCTGGAGCAGGACTGTTAAGGACTGCCGTGCCAACGACTCATAGTAAAATGATGAACTTGGCACAAACCGCATCAACATTTTCATCAACTGCCACAACTACATTATCATCAGCACCCACTGGTATTATGGCCTCTAGCATAAGTAAAGCCCCCAGCTGCTCGAAGAGCCTAAAAGCCCCACCAAACTCTTCTGTGCTAAATGTTTCGGGTAGCATTTTAAAGAACTCTTTGACCCAGCCCCTAAGTGGGCCCACAGATAAAGCCTTGGCTATGGCAAATCCCCTTTTGAATAACTACACTGCCACTAAGACTCAAAGGGCATGCAACAACCCTACGACTTCCTGCTTGTCCAGCACTTCCTCATCTACGTCTACTGTTAACTCTCCTGCTACCGCTGTTACTGTTGTTGTTTTTGAGACATTGTTACCTGAGGACTGAAAACTTTGTTTATAAACGTAAATATTTTTTGTAGATTTTTTACAAACCACCCCCAAACCCCCCAACCCTCCTTACAAAAAAAAAAAAGCTTGGCTCCCTTAAACCCCCCCCACCCCTTTTAGCCCCTTTGTTGTTATTCCCTCGCCAATTTGTTTTGTAAGTTTTATTTTTTTTTTACATATATATAAATAATTGTTTCGCTTTGCTTTTATATATACATACATACATAAATATTATATATTGTTTATTACAACATAAATATTTTTTTTATAGACCTTAAGTCAAAACTTATATAAACAATTTATAAAAATTGTTTTAAGTTTTAGGGTAGTTATTATTTTTTTTTTTTTTTCTAAATGTAATTTTTATCTTAAATGTATAATTTAAAACCTAAGAAAACATTTTTTATATATATAAAAATCTTATATAAAATAAATTTTTATAATTTTTAAGTCAAATGTCGTAACCTATAAACACTATACAAAAATTATGGACTTTTTTTTGTAGCTTAATGTTTTACATTTTAAATAAGATTTTATTATGATTACTTTAGGCATAAACAATACAAAACAAAAAAAATTATTATTAATTATTGCTATTTTTTAAATATTTTTTAAAAACAAAAAAGGAAAACAAAACAAAAAATCCCAAATAATTTTTTTTTAATATTATTATAAATATCATTATTATGATTTAAAATGTTTAGCTTAAAATAATTTGTTTTTCTTTTAGTTTTTTGTAATTTTTTGTTTTTTTTCTTTTGCAAAAGAATGTAAACGGATTATATATATGTATGTGTATTTTTCTGTGTTTTTTTTTATTAATTGTTATAATTAATCATTTACAATTTATCTAAACATAACTATAAATTAAACAAAAACCAACAAACAACAAAAAATTAATCATTTCATTTTCACCAAACACACACACACACACACAAACAAACAAAAGCTTATTATGCCAACAAAACTGGAAACAAAACAATCCTAAAGAAAAATTAAAAATAAAACAAAGCAACAAAAATCCCCTTTAAATAAAAAACGTGTTCAAGAAAAAAAAAAACAAGTTCCTTTTTTTATTTATTTTCCTGCCAAAAAAAAACACACAAGAAAGAGGAAACTCACAAAAAAAAAATTGACAAAAATTTAAAAAAAAAAAATTAAATCGGACGCACACATAATTAATTTTAGCATATTCTGAGAGAAGATAACAACCTAAACTAGATAAAATTTAAGGGTTTTCAATATCAATTCGTATTTTAAAATTTTTAATTTTCTTCTAAGAAAAGCTGCACACATCAAAACCATTAAAAAATTCCGAAAGAAAACAACAACCCCCACAAGGTGTATAAACAAATTTATAAATATCAATTCGTTTTTTTGTCATTTTCACAAAAGAAAGCTGCACATAATCAAAAAAAATTTTTTTTTTAATTTTCACAAAAGAAACCTGAACACAGTCAAATCTTATAAGAATTGCGCCCTCTAGAGGATCAAGAAGTAAAATCGAGATATCGGTTTTAAAGGGTTATTATGATTTATGAGATTATTTAGACCAGGGATGCACAAAATTAAAATTTTCTTTAAGCTGGTATTAATGCTCAATTCACACGAATTCATATTCTCTTGGCTTTAGTCATTGGTAAAAGTTTTTAAACTTAAAACAGCAATGAATGAACGCACCCATGAGTGCTCCAGAGATCTGTATCTGGTGTATCGCATTTGCGTTGCACCGCTAAAATGCTTGTCTCTTTGAATCTACACAACTAACGTAAACATTCAACTGCAATCAATGCAAACGTCTTCTTTTATTGGGTTGCCCAAAAAGTAATTGCGGATTTTTTAAAAGAAAGTAAATGCATTTTTAACAAAATTTAGAATGAACTTTAATCAAATATACTTTTTTTACACTTTTTTTCTAAAGCAAGCTAAAAGTAACAGCTGATAACTGACAGAAGGAAGAATGCAATTACAGAGTCACAAGCTGTGAAAAAATTTGTCAACGCCGACTATATGAAAAATCCGCAATTACTTTTTGGGCAACCCATAGATGAAGGTTATAATCGCGCACAAGCTCGTCTAAGCTAAAAGTAACAGCTGATAACTGACAGATGATAACTGACCCAGAGTCACAAGCTGTGAAAAAATTTGTCAACGCCGACTATATGAAAAATCCGCAATTACTTTTTGGGCAACCCATAGATGAAGGTTATAATCGCGCACAAGCTCGTCTAAGAGTCGTAGACGATTCCCCCCTTTGTTTTTGTAGCAGTTTGTTGTGTTCTATCTTTCGTCTGCTTGATTTTGTTCAGTGTCAAGATCCAGGAACTCTGCGAATAAGATGGGGTGCGTCCAGAGTCTGGGTCTGAGAAGAGTGGATCTGGCCGGGCAGTTAAACAGGTGATGTGTATCGTGTGATCCCTGGTCACAATCGGGACATAGATCTGGCACGTCGGCATCAATCCTTGCTGTGTAGGAAATGAGGCGGCTGCAACTGCCGAAACATAATTGAGCCAGAACTACTCTGGTTTGCCGGGGATGGCCAATTTCTTCAGGTGCAGTGGATGGCGGTCGTTCTCCAAGCCCTACATTCACCCAGTAACTATTTACCGCTTTTGCTACCGTGTCTGCGAGAATTTTGTTTAGACCCGCTTGATCTAGAAGTTCTCTCTGGTAGCGCTGAACCTCACACTCTAGATCATGTAGATCAACCTTAAGGCTTCTGGACGGTGGATATATATCCACAAGATGATGATTTGGATGGCTTCTGCGATAACAGCCCAAAAAGGTATTGCTTAGACAGCATGTAGTTATGTCTTCGCACTGGTAGGATCTTTGTCTTCTGATAAAGGTGGTCCACATGAGAACTGAGGAGACAGCCCGTCGCAGTTTGGAGGGCGGCATTCTGACAAATCCGAATATTATTTTCACTGTGTGTCACAAAGTTGATGATACCACACTGGCGCTGCATAACTTACCACAGACAGGTCAATAGCTTTGTACGCGGTCAACAAGGTTTCTTTGTCTGCAGCCCAAGTGCTGCCAGCAAGTGACTTGAGGACCTAGTTTCTACTATTGACTTTATCGCAGATTGCTGTGGCATGTGGGCAGAATGTGTAAGAGCTGTCAAATGTGACCCCAAGTATTTTGGAACACTTGATGGTCGGAATCATTTCTCCATCGACCATCACAGTCAGCTCAGTATTCACCTCAAGCGTATTTGTAGGGAACAATGTGGCTGAAGATTTGGTGGCGGATATCTTCATATTTCTTGCAGCGAAATATGAGGCAAGTTCGTTGAGGTAGAAGTTCAACCTATCGCAAATGTCATCAATGGGTGGCGGGCCTGGTGCCTTGATCGTACAATCGTTCGCATATGATACAATCTCAATGCCGGTTGGAGGGGGTGGAATGGAGGATAGGTAGAGGTTAAACAGTGCCGGAGATATCACACCACCTTGGGGAACTCCCTGTTTCACTCTACGGTGTTTGGACTTCTTATCCCTAAATTTCACCAATGACTGGCGACCACACAGATAATTCGCGACCCGTCGTTTCAGGGCTGGCTGGAGGGACATGTTGGCGATGTTCTCAAATAATTTGATATGGCTGACCGTGTCGAATGCCTTCGATAGGTCCAGTGCCTCGAGGACCGTCCTATCACATGGCATGGGCTGATTGAAGGCATGGCAAATGTGTGCAGTGATGGCATGCAATGCAAGCTGTTGTTGAGCTGTGCAGTCTTCGAAATCCATGTTGATGCTCGGCGAATGGAAATTCTCCTACGAGGCTCGAAAGGAGTAATGCCTCAAGCGTCTTTGCCACTGGTGAGAGAAGGGAGATCGGTCTGTACGACTCCCCCAAACTCGGGTCTTTTTCAGGCTTCAGTAGCGGGATCACTCTGCCCATTTTCCAGACATCGGGAACTATAAGAGTGTTCAAAGACAGGTTGAGGACAGTGGTAAGGTACTCAACATCAATGTAGAGATTCCGTCGGAGCCTAACGCCTTAGATGATTTGGCGCCACGGATGACATTCGCAACTTCGCCCACGGTAAGTTGTGATGGCTGTTCATCGGCTCGGAGACCACGAATTCGGCGAATGGCTCTCCCCCTTGCCCTGTCACTCTCGAGATGCACAATAAATTGACGATTGAACAACCTGGCGCATCTCTTCGGATCAGTCACGGTTATTTCGCCAAAAGTGACTGAGGTCTTGTCATGCTGTCTACCGGGGTTCGAGAGTGACTTAACAGTAGACCACAGTTTGCCTACACCGGTGCCTAAGTTACATTACTCCAAGTGTTCCAGACATAAATTCCGCTTATGTTCGCTGACTACCCTGTTTATTTCCAGATTCAGCTCGCTGATTCTGGGGTTAGTGGGGTCTGTACTACGAATCTCATCACACCCGTCTGCGAATACCACTGCCTGCGCCGGGAAATTGGGCCGCACTTGGGTTATTCGACCAGATGGTATAAAGCGAGCGGCTGCTGCGTTATTGATGTCTCAGAATTTCCTCTCGGCAACGAGCACATCCGAGGGGGGTGTCAGTTCACTGAAGCGGCGATTGGTATACTCTCTGAAGCCAATCCAATCGGCCTTCTTATGATTGATAAACGTCCGGCGCTCAGAGGTTATGAAGTATTCTCCCCGTCGTCAGTAGTTGCATCCTTAGGACAACTCTTCTGAAAGAGTGTTCCGTGAGTCTTCTATATGAGTTGATAACGAGTAGGTCAGAAGGGTCTTTTTGAATCAACGCAACTAACGTAACCATTAAACTCCAATCAACCCAAACGTCTGACAACTGCAGTGTATACCATGACGCATGACGCGTGGTCTATAACCCCAACTTTTGCCAATGGCTCTCTTGCAGGTGTATAGAGCAAGAGTTGCCTTTCTTGCCCTTTGCAAAATGTTGAATTTGAAGTTCAATTTCCTGTCCAACAAAACACCCAGGAATTTTGCGCTTTCTGTAAATCGAACATTTTCTCATCCCAAGGAGACAAGTGCCAATGCAGACAACTTGTAGCTCCTGCTGAAAACAACTACATCTGTCTTGCACCTACACCACTTTCGGTAGCCAACTTCGCTGTTGCACGTAGAACTTCCTGAAGTATATCTCTTAGAGTGCTGTGAAAATTTCCCCTAACCGCAATTGCCATCTCATCAGCATACGCGACCACTTTTACACCTTTTTCTTCCAGAGACAATAAAATATTGTTAATGACTATATTCCAAAGAAGAGGAGACAGTACACCTCCTTGAGGAGTTCTTCTGCTGACCCATCTTTTTAGATCCACAGATCCCAAACCTGCCATAATGCATCTTTTAGTAAGTAAGTTATTAATAAACTTTCTTACGGTAGAGTTGATGCATAGAAACTCCAACTCCTTCATGATTGACGTCGGTTTTACATTATTGAAAGCACCTTCAATGTCAAGAAATGCTACCATTGTATTGTATAGTCCTTGACAGCGAGAGAACCCTCTATGTAGCTACATGCATGCTGCTGCCGCGACAGGCGATCTCCAGGGATTTTTGCCATAAGATATGTTTCTATCAACCTCTCAAGAGAATAGGACGAAAATCTTTTGCCTTTGTATGGTATAGTTTTCCTGCTATCGCAATGAAAATGGCCTTTGTGTCCCTACATCCCACAGCTATATATGACATGCTGATTCAAGTAGAGTATATCTACCTAAGCCAAGGAGCCAGTCTATCAGACACAGCTTGTGATTCAACCGGTGATACATCATCAGGGACTGACGACTTCAAGGTGTCGAAACTTCTTATCGTCCAAAAGATTTTCGGCTCAGACACAATTTCCCTAATAACATCCGACAAATACATACCAGTGACAACCTCTTCTGGCGCCACGTTGTACGTTGAATTTCCGAATTTCCCGAGAAATGTGTATCAACGAGTATTTTTAGTGAGTAAAAGCAATCGGGAATAGTTAATTCAGGCAATATATAAACAAATCTTTTGGACAATTAAATTTTTTTGGATTTCCCGAGCATAAAAAGTTCAATCTAAACTTGCTATAAGATTGAGCAGTCTAAATAAAAACCTTTAAACACCCTGTTGGTATTCAATATATATAAACTTGAAGCATACTTTTAGGCGTAATATTAAAACGAAATTTTGCTTACATTACTTGGCGGAAATAAGAATATTCTCAAGATATTTTTATAACCACCACCATAGTATAAGAGGTATACTACTCATCTCGTGATATTATTTTTAAAACCTTGATATAGTGCTTTTACCACACTGTAAAGTATATATATTTCTGATTATTTCGACATTCAAAGTCCGTCCTTCCCTCAAATTCACTAAAGCTTGCCAACAAGATATATTAAAACACTTGAAATTTTACCCGCAACATGATACATATTCTGCTGATATCTAATGAATGAAAGGCAAGTACGGCAGTACTGCCTCTAAATTAAGTGATTTCGATAGCTGTATAAAAAGAGCAAATAAAGATGCCTGCATCCCTACAAATCTTCTAGGTGATATGAAAACCACCGCAGACTACTGCTTTCCCGCAATGATCTTTGATCAGCCATTTATAGTCAAAATCCCAAGTAACACGATGTGACAAAATGGAGAATACTCCGATTAATGTTTAAGCTCCTTGTTATTGCCGAGTACGAACGGCGAGCCGCATAGCAACAACACTTAGTAGTGAAGTTTTAAAATGGCCAGATACCTAATAAATGTAGCCAGCATTAGTAAGGGGAAAATCACAGCTGACACAATGTCTGATGTTTATGCCGGGACTTGAACCCAGGCGTTCGGCCTCTATCCCCACTATATCGATGAAACAGTGGATTTCCATGCAGCAGTTGTGAGGCACATTTTGATACAAAAATGTTGATGAAATGGCAGAGTATACTGAACTCTTTTCACTTCACAGGGGACGTTTGGACACAAATTTTAAGTAGAGATGCTACCCCGAAAAACTTAACAAATAAAAAATCACTCTTTATAAATGCGTGTAGAAGCTCTGGTTACTATAAATACACTTTTCACAATAGGTACGAACCAAAGAACATCAACAAGCCCCCTTAAAACTAAGTGCACGTGGTAGACATGCAAAGAATGGCAAGCTCACACCCATACCAGAACACCGCATGCAAAATTTCAGCCAAATCGGATACAAGGAGACGCTTGTAAGGCTTCAAGAATTCAAATCGGGAGATCGGTTTATAAGGGAGCCGTATCAGGGACTCATAACAGAATATCGCATGTAAAATTTCACCCAATCGGACACAAATTGCGGCTTTACGCGTTCGACTGCTATCGTGATTTCGACAGACGGACGGACATGGCTAGATCGACTCAGAGCGTCTAGACGATCAAGAATATATATACTTTATGGGGTCTTGGACTAATATTTCGAGGTGTTATAAGCGGAATGACTAGATTAGTATACCCCCAACCTATGGTGGTGGGTTTGAAAACAATAGAAGTAGGGCAGGGTATTTCTCTGCTTGCTTTGGCTTCATATGGCACTCACCTCAGTGGTGTTCATTTGCAAACAACACACGATATCTGTCTGTTGAAAATCACATCCACTGAACGATAACAAAAACGTTCGCGTATCTCACAATCCATTGTATATGTGCGTGGGTTTCTAGCCAACTTTGTTTTTATGTGCCATGCGTTACAGACAATTGCTTTGGCCAAAGTGGCTATTGGGTGGCAAATTTTGGGTCTCATACAATTCTTTGATACAAACATATATTTTCAAAAGGTATTTAATTGAAGCTATCCTCGATTGCAATTTTTATAATTTCCCATATTTTAGAATTAAGATTTTTTGTTTATACCCACCTCAACAATTCCCAATATTTCAACAGCAGCCAAGCATTTCTAAACCCACACAAAGTCCAAAATTGCAATAATATCTTAAATTTATAACTTTTATTTAATTTTCACTGCCTAGACATGTACTGCCATATAAACAAGTATACAAAAGAAGCCACCAATTTAAAATTAGAAGAAAAAAAAATACTGCCTCTGTGCAAGTTGAGAATTTGTGTTGCTCCTAGATATTCAATTTATTTATAACAAAAATGTGTTCAACTTCCTCAGTCTAAATCAATGTTATCTTTGTCACAATTCCTCCCATTAGCAATATTCAAAAACTATCAAAACATAAAAGAACTGACATAATTAACATTTTTCTTTAAAAAAAAAATCATGAAACGGAGAAAAACTCAGCTAAGTCTATATATAAAACAAAAGAAGC
Source organism: Stomoxys calcitrans (assembly GCF_963082655.1). Lineage (NCBI taxonomy): Eukaryota > Metazoa > Arthropoda > Insecta > Diptera > Muscidae > Stomoxys > Stomoxys calcitrans. Next base: position 23,537,498 of record NC_081555.1, on the reverse strand, counting down.
TGCTTAGAGATATGAGAGAAAATTTCTTTCTGTAGTTCCTATATCAACTGTTTATTGCCATAAAACGTCAATTTCAATATCTTTGGATTCGAAAACCTTCTCTGGATGTCCTGTTATTTGGAAGGAAAAAAATCATTTCTGGTAGGAAAAAAATCATTACAGGTAGGAAAAAATTCATTTTCTGGCAGGAAAAAAAATCAGCGGAGATATTATGTTGTTTAAGTTTGGTTTAAGTGGCAGTCTGCCATCAGACTCACTTAGACGTTTTCGTCCATTGTGATACCACAGGAACAGAAGAAGAAATATTGCTTCTAGTTCCTACCGTTGAACAATTCCAGATCGGTTTAAAAAGTCCAATAACTTGCGAATGTTCACATCCGCTAAATCCGACAGGTTCTCAAAGAAATGGGAACATAAAGTGGAAATTCTTCTGACTGCTAGTGCGGGACACATACACAGAAGGTGTTCTATAGTCTCTTCTTCTTCGATGTCCTCACAACTTCTGCAAAAGACATTGCTGGCAACCTTCAGTCTGTCAACATGTTTTCCGATTAGACAGTGATCTGTCATGACGGACACAACGAATGAGACGTATGTTCTAGCCAATGACAGCAAAGTGGTTGACCTCTTCAAATCTAGATGAGGCCACATAGTTTTGGAATGCTCACAGCCCCCTCATTCTTGAGGACTCTCTCTGTGGCCATCTATTATTCGTTGTCCTTCGGGCCTGGTCCTGAAAACTTAGCTTACATGTTGCTAGAGGCATACCCACAGATTCCAGTTTCCCTGGAATGTGTAGGGTAGTTCCTAGTCTTGCAAGCTCGTCCGCTTTACAATTCCCAGGGATATCTCTGTGGCCCGGCACCCAGAACAGGTGAATTTTGAACTATTCAGCCATCTCGATGAGAGATCTGCGGCAATCGAGGGCGGGTTTAGTGTTCAGAAATACGTTCTGTAGGGATTTAATGGCTGCCTGGCTGTCTGAGAAGATATTTATGCCAATCGTCGTAATGACATTGTATATAAGCCATTCCACTACTTCTTTAATTGCAAGGGTTTCAGCTTGATACACACTGCAGTGGTCGGGTAACCTTCTCGACATGACCAGTTCTAGATCTTTAGAATACATCTAAAGCCCATATGGTCTTTTAGTTTGGAACCGTTCGTGTAGAAGTCTATGTAACTTCTGTTATTGCAGGGATATTAGGGATATTGCAGTTCCTATCGGTTTTATCAGGAATAGTGGTATAGTAATTTTTATCAAAAAGCGGCTCAGGTAGGGTGTAGTCCTCACTGCCTGGAACATCGGATATTGTATCAAGGATAAGACAGTGTCCGTAGCCGTCACATGACCAATGAGAAAGTTCGATTAACCTCACGGCAATGGTCGCTGCAATTTGGGTAGCCACAGCGCGGCTATGATGCACAAACAAGCCATCCTTTGGATCCGGTTAAGTATTGAGCAGTAGATGGACTTTTGAAGCCCCGTCCACCAGACCACAACACCATATAGCATTATAGGTCTGACAACTGCAGTATATACCCAATGCATGACACGCGGTCTAAGCCCCAACTTTTGCCAATGGCTCTCTTGCAGGTGTATAGGGCAAGAGTGGCCTTTCTTGCCCTTTCCAAAATGTTGGATTCGAAGTTTAATTTACTATCCAGCAAAACACCCAGGTATTTATTCAAATCTTGTGGTTTCATTATAGATTGAGACTTCTGATGTCCTTACAAATTGGCTTACACTAATGTAATTACAACATTTTGTATACCCTACACCACCACTGTGGTACAGGGTATTATACGTTTGTGCATTTGTTTGCAACGCAAAGAAGGAGAAGAGCTAGACCCATTGCTAACTATACCGATCGACTCAGAATCACTTTCTGATTCAATTTAGCCCTGTCCGTCTGTCCATCTGTGGGTCCATGTATTCTTGCAATCAAAGTGCAGTTCATATTTGTTGTCCAATCATCACGAAGTTTTGCACATATCATTTTTTTGGCCCAAGGACAAACGCTATTGATTTTGGTAAAAATCGGTTCAGATTTAGATATAGCTTCCATATTATGTATTGACATATTTGCACTTAAATGGCCATAGTAACCACAATTTTCAACCAATCTGCACAAAATTTGGCACGGATTGTTTTCTTGCTGATCTTAACATACATGCAAAATTTTATCAAAATCGGTTTAGATTAGTATATAGCTCCCATATATATGTATCGCCCGATTTGCACTTAAATGGCCCTAGTTACTACAATTTTCAACCAATCTGCACAAAATTAGGCATGCATTGTTTGGTTACTGATCCTAATATATATGAAAAATTTCATCAAAATCGGTTCAGATTTGTATATAGCTCCCGTATATATGTTCGTCCGATTTTCAGTAATAATGCAATAAAATGGCCATTTGTTAACCGATTCTCTCGAAATTTGGCAGCAAAGATTTTCTTATAACTCTCGACATTATTGACGAATTTCATGGAAATCGGTTCCGATTTAGATATAGCTCTCCTATACATATATCGGCCGATTTTCACTCCTAGAGCCACTGCAAGCGCATTTATTGACCAATCTTCCCAAAATTTTGTACAACGCTTTCCTCGACGGCTGTCACAGTATATGAGAAGTTTGCCTGAAATCGGTTCAGATTTGGATATAGCTCCCATATATATGTTCGTCTGATTTGCAGTAATATTGCACTAAAATGGTCTTTTGTTAACTGATTCTCTCGAAATTCCGCAGGAAGGATTTTCTTATGACTTTCGATATTATTGGAGAATTTCATGGAAATCGGTTCCGATTTAGATATAGCTCTCCTATATATATATCGCCCGATTTTCACTCCTAGAGCCACTGCAAGCGCATTTATTGACCAATCTTCCCAAAACTTTGTACAACGCTTTCCTCGACGGCTGTCACAGTATATGAGAAGTTTCCCCGAAATCGGTTCAGATTTAGATATAGCTCCCATATATATGTTCGTCCGAATTTACAGTAATATTGCAATAAAATGGTCTTTTGTTAACCGATTCGCTCGAAATTCGGCAGGAAGAATTCTCTTATGACTTTTAACATTACTGGTGAATTTCATAAAAATCGGTTCAGATTTATATATAACTGCCATATATGTACTTCGCCTGATTTTCCTTTGCAAGTGCATTATTGACCAATATTGCCAAAATTGTGCACAACGCTTTCCTAGACGACTACCACAATATCTATGAAGTTTGCTCGAAATCGGTTCAGAATTAGTTATGGCTCCCATATATATGTTCATCAGATTTTGGGTAATTTGCAATAATGTTGTCATTTGTCAACCGTATTTATTACAGTTTGAACATATTTGCTCGAAATTTGATACGGATTGTTTAATAACCTATCTGAAAACATCCGCTGAGGTCCATCAAAATTGGTTCAGCATTAGACTAGGTGTAGGAATTAGGGTAGGTGTAGGATATTATATTATCGGCACCGCCCGACTTTTTCAATTAATTCAATATTTTGGGCATTATACGTAGAAACAATCAATGAGCACCTCCCTTTTCTTGAAATCCATATTTTATTTCTTTAAAAAACTTTAAAGGTTTTTGATAAAAAAGGTTTTTTACAAATTCCAAATTTTCCCTTTCTTCTCCAATTATCTCTAAGACAGCTTCTTATCATCATCAATAGTCAATCATTCACATTCATATTGCCAGAATATCGAATATGCTCTTAATTTCTTTTACATTACATCAAAAGACAACAAAAAAAACAGAAATAAATAAAGCAAGAGTCTGATATAAAAAATGCCTTTAAAGTGTTTTACGGTACGGAATAAAGTAGCAAAGTAACATAGAAGAAAAAAAACCACAAAAAACAAAAATAAATAAATAAATAATATTAAAAAAAAAAAATATAACACAAAATTACATAGACACACACAGTAACACACACAAACAAACAGGATAGAAAATGGAATAACTTTAATAATAAACTTTAAAATAAAAATCAGTTCTAATTTTAAGATTTACATTACCAACACTTGGGAGGAAGTTTAAGCCATATGATGACAAAAACAAAACATTTACTGCAATGAAAAAAACCCAAAAAATAACAACAACAAAATATAACGAATAAAATACAGCACACTTGCATTTAATAGTTAAGTACTATTTAACAATAACATAAAACAAATGTAGAATATTTCACAACAACCGAAACAGCAATATATTTAAGAAGGGCCCCCTTGAACCGAAAAACAGAAGAAGATGATGAGAAGATAACCAAAAAAAAAAAAACAATATTTTTGCACCTGAAAAATGCATTGAAAAACAAAAACGAATTTGTATTATAACAACTGAATATGAAAAAAAAATAACCAATCTAACACTCCTACTGCCACTACATTAACAAACGAACTCATGAGAAAAACTATGACATTATAGCGATATTGGTCTTATAGGTGGATATATATTATAATAAACACTATTTGAATTGGAAATATAGTTTACGAAAATCTTTCAAAAGATTTAAAAATTTTAGTTTTTTGGGCACTTAGCTTATTTTTAGCTACTACACTGCAAAACAAAAACGTTTGAGACATTTTTATGAGGAACAAAACTACTTTTATATGAAATGAAATTTTTATTTTATTGTAACTATATAACGTTTCGTTTCAACATAACAAGCGTTTGCCATAAACGTAACATTATTGAATGTAACCAACTTTGTTTATTGTAAATCCTTCAGCAACTTCGCCTACGTTAAAAATTCTTTTCTTTTATTGGAAAACCAAAAACTCTTTAATGGCAAAAGTGTTCCGATAGCCGCAAACGATTATTCGTTTATCGTACCAATAATTATTCTCTTGGGTCTCTCCTACAAGAGTGAGAGAGAGAGAAAGAGAGAGAGAGAGAGGGAGAGGGGAGTATTTAAGCGTATAGACCAGTGATGGGTGGAGGGTAAACTCGTAATTTGAAAATTTGTATACCCTACACCACTACTGTGGTACAAGGTATTACAACAAAAGAACATTAGTTTTACCGTAGGCTAAGTTGCTGAAGGATTTACAATAAACAAAGTTGGTTACATTCAATAATGTTACGTTTATGGCAAATACAATAAAATAAAAACTTCATATAAAAGTAGAATCAGAAAGTGATTCTGCTTCGATAGGTATACTTATCAATGAGCCTATCTCTGTTCCTTCTGGATGTTACAAACAATAGTGCATTTGTTTGTAACACCCAGAAGGAACAGAGATAGACCCATTGATTAGCATACCTCTCAAAGCAGAATCACTTTCTGATTCTACTTTTATATGAAGTTTTTATTTTATTCTAACTATATAACGCATCGTTTCAACATAACAAGCGTTTGCCATAAACGTAACATTATTGAATGTCACCAACTTAGTTTATTGTAAATCCTTCAGCAACTTCGCCTACGGTAAAAGTAATGTTCTTTTGTTGTTAAACCAAAAACTCTTTAATGGCAAAAGTGTTCCGATAGCCGCAAACGATTATTCGTTTACCGGATCGATAATTATTACTCTCTTGGGTCTCTCCTACTAGACCAGTGATGGTTAAAGAGTGATGGGTGGAGAGTAAACTCGGAATTTGAAAAAAGTGATGGTTTAAAAGTGATGGGTGGAGGGTAAACTCGGAATTTGAAATTTTTGTATACCCTACACCACTAATGTGGTACAGGGTATTATAGCTTAGTGCATTTGTTTGTAACACCCAAACGGAAGAGAGATAGACCCAGTGATAAGTATACCGATCAACTCAGAAACACTTTCTGATTCGATTTAGCTATGTATATCTGTCTGTCTTTCCGTCTATCTTGTGTACAAAGTACAGGTAGAAATTTTTATCCGATCGTCTTAAAATGTGGTACAGGCATGTTTTTCGGCCTAAAGACGAAGCCTATTGAAATTGGAAAAAATCGATTCAGATTTGGATTTAGCTCCCATTTATATGTCCGTCCGATTTGCTGTAAAAATGCAATAAAATTGCCATTTAATAACCGATTCTCTCGAAACTTGGCAGGAAAGATTTCCTCTTGACTCTCAAAATTGCTGAAGAAGTTCATAGAAATTGGTTCAGATTTGGATATAGCTTCCATATATATGTTTGTCCGATTTGCAGTAATCTAATATATAACAAGTAAGAGCATGCTAAGTTCGGCCGGGCCAAATCTTATATACCCTCCATCATGGATCGCATCTGTCGAATTCTTTGCGCAGTATCTCTTTTTAGGCTAACAAAGAATAATGAATAAGGACGAAGCAGGAGGACGAGGAGGAGGAGCTATATCAAGTTATAGTCCGATTCGCGGCTCAAGTAGCAAAATCGGGAGATCGGTTTATATGGGAGCTGTATCAAGCAATATGGATCGATTCAGACCATATTGCACACGTATGTTGAAGGCCATGGGAGAAGCCGTTATACAAAGTTTCAGCCAAATTGGATTATAATTGCGCTCTCTAGAGGTTCAAGAAGTCAAGATCTCAGATTGGTTTATATGGCAGCTATATCAGGTTATGTACCGATTTAAACCATACTTAGCACAGTTGTTGGAATTGATACCAAAACAACACGTGCAAAATTACAGCCAAATCGGATGAGAATTGCGCCCTCTAGAGGCTCAAGAAGTCAAGATCCCAGATCGGTTTATATGGCAGCTATATCAGGTTATATACCGATTTAAACCATACTTAGCACAGTTGTTGAAAGTGATACCAAAACACCACGTGCAAAATTTTAGTCAAATCGGATGAGAATTGCGCCCTCTAGAGGCTCAAGAAGTCAAGACCCAAGATCGGTTTATGTGACAGCTATACCAGATTATGAATTGATTTGAATCATACTAAGTACAGTTATTGAAAGTCATAACAAAACACCTCATGCAAAATTACAGTCAATTCGGATGAGAAATGCGCGCTCTATTGGCTCAAGAAGTCAAGATTCAAAATCGGTTTATATGACAGCTATATCAAAAGATGGACCGATTTGAATCAAGCTTAGTACGGTTGTTGAAAGTGATACCAAAACATAACGTGGAAAATTACAGCCAATTCGGATAAGAATTGCGCCCTCTAGAGGCTCAAGCAATCAAGATCCCAGATCGGTTTATATGGCAGCTATATCATGTTATATACCGATTTAAACCATACTTAGCACAGTTGTTGAAAGTGATACCAAAACACCAAGGGCAAAATTTTAGTCAAATCGGATGAGAATTGCGCCCTCTAGAGGCTCAAGAAGTCATGACCCAAAATCGGTTTATATGGCAGCTATATTAAAACATGGACCGATTTGAACCAAACAGTTGTTGGAAGTGATACCAAAACACCATGTGTAAAATTTCACTCAAATCGGACAAGATTTGCACCCTGTAGAGGGTTAAAGAAGTCAAGACTCAAGATCAGTTTATATGGCAGCTATATCATAACATGAACCGATTTCGCCCATTTAGAATCCCAACCGATCTACACTAATAAGAAGTTTTTTTGCAAAATTCCGAACTAGCTTTACTTCTTCGAAAGTTTGCGTGCTTTCGACAGACAGACGGAACGACGGACGGACGGACAGACCGAAGGACGGACGGACGGACAGACCGAAGGACGGACGGACGGACAGACCGAAGGACGGACAGACGGACGGACATGGCGAGATCGATTTAAAATGACATAACGATCAAGAATATTTATATTTTATGGGGTCTCAGACGCCTATTTCGAGGTGTTACAAACAGAATGACAAAATTAGTATACCCCCATCCTATGGTGGAGGGTATAAAAAACTCTTAATTAACAATTATGGTACACATATATTTCAATAAAAAAGATAAGTAATAAATATTTGTTAAAAATTACCAGGTTGGGCAAAAAAACCCACACAAATAGCTCGAATATATAAAAGAATTCAATTAAATATTTTAATAAAGGCCATAATAGAGGCAACCGTAGCGCAGAGGTTAGCATATCCGCCTATGACGCTGAACGCCTGGGTTCGAATCCTGGCGAGACCATCAGAAAAAAAATTTTTTCACCGGTGGTTTTCACCTCCTAATGCTGCCGACATTTGTGAGGTACTCTGCCATGTAAAACTTCTCTCACTGCAGCTCGCCGTTCGGACTCGGCTATAAAAAGGAGCCCCTTATCATTGAGCTTAAACTTGAATAGGACTGCACTCACTGATATGTGAGAAGTTTGCCCCTGTTCCTTAGTGGAATGATCATGGGCAAAATTTTTATAAAATTATTTATTTTCTCATTTTGATTCAAATAGTGTTTATAATGATTTATCGCCAAACTTTGTAAAATTGTATATATATTGAAAATTCCGCCACAAAAATTACATACATATATCCCTCGTAATCTAGTTTTCCTTTAATATATAAAGAAATTTTGTTTCGTCCTATTCAAAAAGAAATTGTACAAAAAAACGACAACAAAACCCAGCCACCATAAAGTGCGTCAAATTCGGAAATAAATCTATGCATAAATATTTCGTTTTAAGTTATGTAAATCTTTTCCCCCCCTAAACTGTCCACTTCAAACAATAAACGAAGTCACATTATGTATATATGATTTAAAAGGGATAAATGGGAATAAATTTAACTGAAAACCACATATATTGTGTTCACATACATAAAACCACTAAACAAACAACCCCCCAAAAACATCGTTGTAGATTATAACATTGAAAAACCAATAACACAAACACTTTCAAACAATGCATATATATATATAGAAACACAAAGATAAACACTTTGCATTATTACATATACATACATACATGCATACAGTTGAGTTTAAACATCTTCTATGTTATAAATTCATTATAGATGATAAGAAAATCGAATTTAATTCAATAAATTTTAGTTAGCAAAATTTTTTCGTCATACATACATAGGAAAACATAAAATAAATAAAAACCCTAAACAAAACATTTAAGAATTTTAGAGAAAATGACACTTGACAAAAGAAAAACCTTAAAACGATGATACAATTAATAACAAAAACTAAAAACAAACTGCACTTGATAACAAAAATAAACAGTAATACAGTAACCTTACTTAGATTACCATTGAAAAAGGAAAATCGCTACATTACAACACACAGTCAACACACATATATACATCTATAAATAAACAAAACTATATATGTCATTATATTTATTGAAGGAAATCTTTTAAAAGATTTTGTATTTGTTAAAATTTTTGTATATTTTTTGTTTTATTAAATAAAGTTTTTTTTTTCAATTCCTACTTTCACTATATACAATTGGTGCTTTTGTGGAAATACAAATGATGAAACATTACAAATTTATAATAAGTATATATTGAGTTTCCTCTTCAAGGAAATACGACGACAAAGAACATTTTTTGTTAAAAAAATGGGGAATAAGTTTGATGGCACTGTCAATTGAAAGAAATTTTCAAAATTTTAAGGATTTTGGAGAATAAGATATATGGCAGTGGCACTTAAATGATTTTTTTTTTGTGGATATTGGAGTTAATCTCATGGGACGAATTTTTTGTTAAACAATTACTGTAAACTGCGCAATAAATTCGAAATAATTTAACAATTTAAATTCTTCTGAGTAGTACAAAAAGACACAAGTAAAAAGGCGTTTTAATTTCGGCCGGGCCGAACTTTGGATACCCACCACCTCGGGTATATATGTAAACCACCTTTCATCAAAATTCGGTGAAAATTTCATACCTTATGCCCCATTTCAGTTATATCAAAATATGTTCCGATTTGGACCAAATACTAATAAGTACAGTAGCTATATCCAAAAATAAACTGATCTAAACCATATACGACACGGATGTCGAAAAGCCTAACATAAGTCACTGTGTCAAGTTTCAGTGAAATCGGATCGTAAATGCGACTTTTATGAGGCCAAGACTTGAAATCGAGATATCGGTCTACATGGCACCTATATTCAAATCGGGACCGATTTGGGCCAAGTTGCATAAAAATGTCAAAGAGCCCAACACAACTCACTGTCCCAAATATTGGGGACATCGGACAATAAATGCGCCTTTTATTGGCCCAAAACCTTAAATCGAGAGATCGGTTTATATGGCAGCTATATTCAAATCTGGACCGATCTGGGCAAAATTGAAGAAGGACGTCGAAGAGCCTAACTAACCTCACTGTCTCAAATTTCAGCGACATGGGACAATAAATGCGTCTTTTATGGCTTCAAAACCTAAAACCTAGATATCGGTCTATATGGCAGCTATATCCAAATCTGAACCGATCTGTGCGATATTGCAGAAGTATGTCAAGGGGCTTAACTTAACTCACTGTCCCAAATTTCGGCGACATCGGACAATAAATACCCCTTTTATGGGCCCAAAACCTTAAATCAAAAAATCGGTTCATATGGCAGCTATATCCAAATCTGGACCGATCTGGGCCAAATTGACGAAGGATGTCGATGGGCCAAACACAATTTACTGTCCCGAATTTCATCAAAATTGTATAATAAATGTGGCTTTTGTAGGCCTAAGACCCTAAATCGGAGGTTCGGTCTATATGGCAGCTATATCCAAATCTGGACCGATCTGGGCCAAATTGACGAAGGATGTCGATGGGCCTAACACAATTCACTGTCCCGAATTTCATCAAAATTGGATAATAAATGTGACTTTTATGGGCCTAAGGCCCTAAATCGGTGGATCGGTCTATATGGGGGCTACATCAAGATATAGTGCGATATAGCCCATCTTCAAACTTAACCTGCTTATGGACAAAAAAAGAATCTGTGCAAAATTTCAGCTCAATATCTCTATTTTCGAAGACTGTAGCGTGATTTCAACAGACAGACGGACGGACATGTCTAGATCATATATATATATATACTCTATAGGGTCGGAAATGGATATATCGATGTGTTGCAAACGGAATGACAAAATGAATATCCTGTCATTCCGTTCAGTGGAGGGTATAAAAAAATTGATTGTATAAAGCTCTAATTCTAAGCTAACACTTTATTTTCATCGGGCCGTATACGTGATATTAATATATTACTACTACGTATACGCACCCATGCACCATATCACTATGTTTCACTAGTCTTATAATATATAAAATTCAATTTGTGTATGTTTGTTTGTTCCGTATAGACTCAAAAACGGTTGAACCGATTTCCTTGAAATGTTCACAAGTTGTGTAGGTTGGTCTGAAAGGAAACATAGGCTATATAATTTTTTTTAATATTAGGAATGAGGCGGACCTTCCCTTACTCCTTACCCCAAAAGTACTACCGAAAAATAAAAGTAGAACAATCGGGACAATATGGGATTCAAATGAAAGGTATTCCAGAGTAGAGTACAAATTTCATAATAAAAATACCTGGGAGGCCGCCCCAGCCCCAAAACCCCTTAAAATAGGTTTATTTGACGATCATGACAATATGGGACTCAAATGAATAGTATTCGGGAGTAGATTACGAATATGGTCAGGATGTAGGAATAGGCTTTATAATTTTTTGATAACGGAAGGGAGCGGACCCTCCACCGTTACCCCAAAAACACCACCAAAATCATATGAAAAGTATGCGGGAGTAGATAACGAATCTGGCACACAAATTCATGTCGAAGTATAGGGGGCCGCCCCACCCCTACAAAAACGCCCAAAATGGACACATTAGCCAAAAACTGCAGAACCGATTTTCTCGAAATTTTCGCATATTGTGTAGGTTTGTCTGAAAGGAAACATAGGCTATATAATCTTTCGGTATCGGAAGGGGGATGAACCCTCAAAAGATAGGTATTGGAGATTAGAATACGAATATGGTATTAAAATTTGAGTGTAAGTACCCATCGGGCCGCCCCAACCCCAACACTCCACCCAATAGACATATTGGACGTTCATTTCAGTATGGGGCTCAAATGAAAGGTATTCGGGAGTAGAATTCGAAACAGGCATACAAAATCAGATCGAAGTATAGGGGATCACGCCTCCCCTCACAAATGCCATTAGACCCATTATGACTATATAATACTTGGCTGAACCGATTTTCTTAAAATGTTCATAGGTTATGTATGTTTGTCTGGAAGGAAACATAGGCTTTATAATTTTTAGATATCGGGTGGAGGCGGACCCTCCCCCTTACCCCAGAAACGCCACCCATATCCGAAAGTGGTCAGCTGGGCACAATAAGGGTATGAAATGAAAGGTATTGGAGGCCATAAAACGAATATGGTATTAAAATTTGGGTCCAAATACCCAGCGGGCCCCCCCCCCCCAACCCCAAAACTCCTCTAAACAGATATATTCGAAGTTCATGTCATTATGGGACTCAAATGAAAAGTATTAGGCAGTAGATTACAAATATGGCATACAACTTTAGGTCCAAGTAATGGGAGGTGGCCCATCTCCAAATACCCCCAAATGGGACATTTTACGGAAGTTTTGTCTATAACTAAATTTTGAATGAAATTCAATTTGCAAAGATTGCAAAAAGTTGTCGTACAACAGGTCGTATAAGTTATATTAATTCAATAATAATAATACGTATACGCACAAAAGGCCTGTGCAAAACCATTCATGTCTGCTTTCAAGACACACGCTAACAATCATAGAGTATTTCAAGAACAATGAGACATTTGAGAACTGAGTAAAACTCATACACAAGACACCAAGTAACGAGATGAGGGAATGCATATTGAGCCCTTCAGCAAAAGAAAGATTGATTCGGATTTCAGTGAGTGCACGTATTCGGGTATATTTTGTTTCAGACAAAGTACTATTTTTCTTGTTGTCTGCCTTCGTAGTACGAAATTCGTACGAAGGCAATGAGGTTGAGTTGGCAAAAGCATGGATAAACACACACACGCTTAGTTTTTATTTTATATGAGAAAACAAACAGTTTGCAATCGATTTGTGTGATCAGTTTGTGTTTGAAAATGACAGCGAGACGCTTTCATATACAGTGATTACAGGGAGTAATTTCTCATAACTCACTGTAGCGGCTATAAATTCGAGATAAAAATATTCGCAAGTACTACATGGTGGCTGTTTTTCAAGATCATCTACTCAACAGCAACTCGGTCGTTTAACTCTATCTTCAGTGTCTCGCTCTTCAGTAGTCTTGAAAAAAAAGTCACCAATGAATGGTTTCGTTCAGGGCTTTGATACGCACATTATTTTCTTTTAAATTCTTGTATTAAAACTTCCTCACAATCAGGAGGCCACCGTAGCGCAGAGGTTAGCATGTCTTTCTTTGAAACTGAAGGCCTGGGTTCGAATCCTGGCGAAACCATCAGAAAAAATTTTCAGCGATGGTTTCCCCTCCTAATGCTGGCAACATTTGTGAGGTACTATGCCATGTAAAACTTCTCTCCAAAGAGGTGTCACACTGTGGCACGCCGTTCGGACTCGGCTATGAAAAGGAGGTCCCTTATCATTGAGCTTAAAACTTAAATCGGACTGCACTCATTGATATGTGAGAAGTTTGCCCCTGTTCCTTAGTGGGCAAAATTTGCATTTTTCCGCAATCAATGGGGTTATTTATGGTACCATAGTTAGTTTTTTTGGTACCATAGTTAGATTTTTCAGTGTTTTAAAGATTTTTATGCACACGCCATAGATCTCGAATTTCTTTTAAATGACATTGTCCAAACTTTTCGATATGGTTTTCGTAAGTCAACAACATAAGGAAGACATATTTTGATTTATAACAAATAAAAAAAATTTTAAAATAAAAAAAACAGCATTTATTTACACTTAAAGCAGAGTTGTTTTTCACACAAATCCCCAAAAAAAAAAAATAAATAAATAAATAAAAAGAAACTTCAAACCTAAACTCACGCCCTATTAGATATAAACAGTTGAACAAAATATAAAACACATTGTATAGCTAAACCAAAACCTTAACAAACCTAAACAAAAAAATATTAATTAACACCTTTAGAACAAAATGTCCTACAAAACTTTATTTATAACTTAAGTAGCCCTTAAAACATATAGTATAAACCTTTGCAATTGTTGTTTCTTTATGTTTATTTAAAATATAATTAATGAATATGTTTGTTAAGAGAAATGATTAAGAAAAAAGTAAAAAACAGAACAATTTTGTAAACGCGAAAAAAAACAAATTAAATAATTTTTATTCGAAAACAAAAAAAAAACGTAGAAGATATATATTATTAACATATAAGATAAGTTTTATTTATTTTATTTCATAAACGAATAGAAACCAAACTATATTTAATTGTTATTGAGTTTTAAAAATAAAAGAAGAAAAAAATTATACTGAAACATTTATATATATAAACAAAAATAAAATCGATAAAATATTTTACTAAACTAATTAAGAAAATTAATTAAAACATGATAATTAAATTAAACAATTTTTTGTTTAATCATAATTATAAATTACGAAAATGGGAAAAATTGCAAAAATATTTACATAACTTTTTTCTTTGAGGCATTTTTTTTAGAAAAAAAAATCGAAAAATATTATCAAAAAAATTAAGAAAAACTTAATAAAAAGTATATAACTCAAAAGAAAACCAAACAAAAAAAAAACACAAATATATTATATAAAACGCTATATACACCTTGTATTAACTATTAAACAAAACAATTATTATTATTAAACAAAACAAAAAAAAACTTATTATATAAACCACTGTAAACCATTTATTTATCAAAAATATGATAAAATGCAAACAACAATAACAAAAAAAAAAAAAGATCATCCAAACATTCATGAACCAACCAAAACCAAACCAATAAAAATAAATGAAACTGTAATAAATATTTAATAAAAAAAATAAATGACATCCGAGTTTTCGTTATTCAAAAATAAGGTAATTATTCAAGCAACGTTTCTCAGAAAAATAATAAAAACAAGCAAAAAGGCATTAAGTTCGGCCGGGCTGAACTTTAGATACCCACCACCTCGGGAATATATGTAAACCCCCTTTCGACACAACCCGATGAAAATTGGATAACTTATGCACCCAAATTCGGCAAGGACATTAGGTGGTCTAATAAATATAAGTCACTGTTGAATTTTGTATTTCAAATTTCAACAAAATCGGGTAATAAATAAAGCAAATATGAGCTTCAGACAATTAATCGGTATATCGGTCTATATGTAAATATAGTCCGATCCGAAGGCTTAAAATAACTCGCTGTTTCAAATTTCAGCGAAATCGGTTAAAAAATAAAGTATTTATGGGCTTCAGAACCTTTATCGGCAGATCAGTATATATGGCAGCTATATATAAATATAGTCCGATCTATATTATATTTGAGTCCGTTGTTGGGAGGCGTAAAACTACTCACTGTTTCAAATTTTAGCGAAATCGGTTAAAAAATAAAGCTTTTATAGGCTTCAGACCCTTTATCGGCAGATCAGTATATATGACAGCTATATTTAAATATAGTTCGATCTGAACCTTATTTGGGTCAGATGTCGGAAAGCCTTAAACTACTCGCTGTTTCAAATTTCAGCGAAATCGGTTAAAAAATAAAGCTTTTATGGGCTTCAGACCCTCTATCGGCAGTTCAGTATATATGACAGCTATATCTAAATATAGTTCGATCTGAACCTTATTTCGGTCAGATGTCGGGAAGCCTTAAACTACTCAATGTTTCAAATTCTAGCGAAATCGGTTAAAAAAAAAGCTTTTATGGGCTTCAGACCCTTTATCTGGAGATCGGTATATATGACAGCTATATCTAAATATAGTACGATCTAAACCATAGTTTGGTCAGATGTCGGGAAGGCTAAAACTACTCACCGTTTCAAATTTTAGCGAAATCGGGTAATAAATAAAGCTTTTATGGGCTCCAGACCCTTTATCTGGAGATCGGTATATATGACAGCTATATCTAAATATAGTTCGATCTGAACCTTATTTGGATCAGATGTCGGGAAGCCTTAAACTACTCACTGTTTCAAATTTTAGCGAAATCGGTTAAAAAATAAAGCTTTTATAGGCTTCAGACCCTTTATCTGGAGATCGGTATATATGACAGCTATATCTAAATATAGTACGATCTAAACCATAGTTTGGTCAGATGTCGGGTCAGATGTTGGAAGGGCTAAAACTACTCACCGTTTCAAATTTTAACGAAATCGGTTAAAAAATAAAGCTTTTATGGGCTTCAGACCCTTTATCTGGAGATCGGTCTATTTGACAGCTATATCTAAATATAGTTCGAACTGAACCTTATTAGGGTCAGATGTCGGGAAGCCTTAAAATACTCACTGTTTCAAGCTATATCCAAATATGGTCCGATTTGGCCCGTTCAAGAACTTAACCAGCGTGCAACAAAAAGACTTATCTGTGCCAAATTTCAGAATTTTACGACGATCCGAAATGTATAGACTATGTAGGGTCGGAAATTGATATTTCGATGTGTTGCAAACGGAATGACTAAATGAATATACCTCCTATCCTACAATGGTCGGTATAAAAACCTTCCCATTCTTATTACAACAACTATTGGAAAATAAGCCTAGTCAACATCGTATACTGGTCGCTGATCCTGTCTATAAATACCTCAGAATGGCGCCTAATAAGCTGAGCTCCAAAAAGCCAACCGTTTCTTATAACAGGTTTTAAATTCGTATTTAAATGGAAATCTTGTGGTTGCTGAGGTAAGACACGCGGCGGCATTCATTGAGACATAGTTATAAATTAAGCCAGAAGTGAGAATAATGTCATTAACATCACTGCAGACGAAAAAAATACTTGTATACGTCACAGCTTGGATGGTGAAAGGAATGCTGAAATGTGGATTAGGGTGATTTAGCTGGGCCAAAACTTTTATACACTGAAATCAAATTTTGTTCTAAACAAATTTTATTCTAATTGTAAAGATTCGAGTCAAAGATTAGCAAACTTAATATAAAGATGATCAATTTTCCTCCTTTTTAAGGAAACATTCTTCAAATCCAACATTTTGAAAAGGGCAAGAAAGGCCATTCTTGCCCTATACGCCTGCAAGAGAGCCATTGTCAAAAGTTGGGGGATTAGACCGTGTGTCATGTATTGGGTATATACTGCAGTTGTCAGACCTATCAAAAACATTAGCAAACTTAATGTAAAGATGATAAATTTTCCTATTTTTTAAGGAAACATTCCTCGAATCCAACATTTTGGACGGGGCAAGAAAGGGGCATTGTCTTGCCCTATACGCCTGCAAGAGAGCCATTTTCAAAAGTTAGGGGTTTAGACCGCGTTTCATGCATTGTGTATATACTGCAGTTGTCGGACCTATAACGCTATATGGTGTTGTGGTCTGGTGGACGGCGCTTCAAAAGTCCACCTACTGCTCAATACTTAACCGGATCTGAAGGATGGCTTGTTTGAGCATCACAGCCGCACTGAGGACGACACCATCTGATGCACTGAATTTAATGCAACATCTTATGCCTCTGGACATTATGGCTTCGAGTCAGAGATTATCAAACTTAATTTAAAGATGATCAATTTTCCTACTTTTTAAGGAAACATTCCTCAAATCCAACAAGAAAGGCCACTCTTGCCCTATACACCTGCAAGAGAGACATTGGCAAAAGTTGGAGGTTTAGACCTCGTGTCATGCATTGTGTTTATACTACAGTTGGCAGGCCTATAATGCTATATGGTGTTGTGGTCTGGTGGACGGCGCTTCAAAAGTCCACCTACTGCTCAATACTTAACCGGTTCCAAAGGATGGCTTGTTTGAGCATCACAGCCGCACTGAGGACCACACCATCTGATGCATCTGAATTTAATGCTACATCTTATGCCTCTGGACATTGTGGCTACCCAAATTGCAGCAACCACTGCCGTGAGGTTAAGGGAGCTTTCTCATTGGTCATGTGGCGGCTACGGACAATGTGTTATCCTTGATACAATATCCGATGTTCCAGGCAGTGTGGATTACATCCTACCTGAGTCGCTTTTGATAAAAAGTACTGTACCACTATTCCTGATAGAACCGATTGGAACTACGATATCTTTGGTAACAGAAGTTACATTGACTTCTATACAGATGGTTCCAAATTAAACGGCCAGGTGAGCTTTGGGTTATACTATAAAGATCTAGAGCTGGTCATATCGAAAAGGTTACCCTTTTCGAGATCCTTGAATTAAGGAAGTGGTGGAATGGCTAAGATATAATCAGACAGCCAGGCAGCCATTAAATCCCTAAAGAACGTATTTCTGAACACAAAAGCCCTCGACTGTCGCAAATCTCTCAACGAGATGGCCAAGTAGTTCAAAATTCACCTGTGCTGGGTGCCGGACCACAGAGATACCTAAGGGAATTCAAAAGCGGGCGAGCTTGCAAGACTAGTTACTACCTTACACATTCCAGGGATGCCGGAATCTGTGTGTATGCCTGTAGCGACATGTAAGCTAAGTTTTCAGGACCAGGCCCGAAGGACAACGAATGACAGATGGTCACAAAGAGGGGGCTGTGAGCATTCCAAAACTATGTGGCCTAATTTAGACTTGAAGAGGTCTAGATTGGCTAGAAGAGACGTCTCAGTCATTGGCTAGAACAGACGCTTTAGTCATTGTGTCCGTCATGACAGGTCACTGTTTAATCGGAAAACATGCTTACAGACTGAAGGTTGGCAGCAACGACTTTTGCATAAGATGTGAGGACATCGAAGAAGAAGGGACTATAGAACACCTTCTGTGTTTGTGTCCCGCACTAGCAGTCAGAAGTAGTTTCCCTTTAGTTTCTCATTTCTTTGAGAACCCGTCTGATTTAGCGGATGTGAACATTCGCAAGTTTTTGGGCTTTTTAAAGCGATCTGGATGGTTCAACGGTAGGAACTACAAGGCATATTCCTTCTTCTGTTCCTGTGGTATCACAATGGACGAAGCGTCGAAGTGAGTCTGATGGCAGACTGCCAATTAAACCTAACCTAACCTAACCTAGCCTAAGGACAGACGAACGGACAGACGGACATAGCTAAATCGAATCAGAAAGTGATTCTGAGCCTTCTGGTGACCATCTCTCTTCCTTCTGGGTGTTACAAAAAAATGCACTAAGTTATAATACCCTCTACCACAGTATTGGTGTAGGGTATAAAAATCTGCTCGGGTGAAGGATTACTTGTTAAACACGGTAAACAGCTTGAGAGCATTGAATATCAGGCCGTGGTCCTCAAGAATGAATCCAAAGAAATTAAGTTTACTGCACTGAAATTATAATATGGGAAAGCTCAAACAATGACAGAAGGACTTCAGAATGTGTGAGATGAGTTCAACCTCTGTGCATCAATTGTGATGATTGTCGCAAGCGTGAATAACGGCAAAAAGACAGTCGTTTTAGTTCGACTGCAGCAAACGTTCCAAGAGAAAGGTCACCTCACACTCAAGTGTATCGAGTTCTGGGCGTTGTCATGAACGATGAGCTCTATGGATCGACTAGATCACCAAAAATCAAGGAATTGAATACAGCCTTCAGAAATGATTAAACTCAGATCAAGGAAACAGGCGTCTGGAGAGATCACATGAAGTTTATCTTCCACCTCACTCGTGTCTTTCATCCCTTCACTGAGAGAAGTTTAACCAGATCCCAAAAATCTGCAATGCACGCTGGAACTCTCGTGCCATTCTAGCTTTTCTGGCGTTTATTCTGATGACTGAAACCCGAAACAGGTTGCTTAAAATTTATTCATTCATTTTTTACTCATAATCACAACAATGATCACATTGGTTCAATGGAAGATTTTAAAGGACTTACTGTAGCTCTGAATGACTTCCTGAAGACACAGTGGAAAAAAAGATGAATCTTCAATCAAAGTTATGCAAAACTTTAAAAAAAAAAATACAAGTCGTAAAAGAAAAATGGATGTCGAATTTAATTCATCACTTTATAGAAGAAATAGGCACACTGTGGTCAACTGAGAAAAAGGGGGATACAATTGTTTACAGGAAATATAACTTGGACCACGCTCTTTTCGATTCTATTCAATTTGGAGCCCTTAGTGGTAAAGAAATTAAGAAATTGACCATTTTTGGCAACATATGGTCATTTTTCCATATGATGCCTAATTTTTTACAGTAAATGGCCCACTGTGGCCAACTGGGAAATAGTGGGCTGAAACCGTTTACAGGAAATATAATATGCACCCCGCTCTTTCCGATTCTATTCAATTTGGAGCCCTAAGTATTTTAAGAAACCAAGATATTGGCCATTTTTGGCCAAATTTGGTCATTTTCATATATGATGCCATATTTTTCAGAGATAATGGCCCACTGTGACCAACTGGGTAATAGTGGGCTGAAACCATTTACAGGAAATATAATATGGACCAAGCTATTTCCGAATCATATCAATTTGGAGCCCTAAGTATTAAAGAAACCAAAATATTGGACATTTTTGACAAAATTTGGTCATTTTTATATATGACGCCCTATTTTTCATAGATAATGGCCCACTAAACTTAAAACTTACCAAAATATGTACCTAATATGGATATTCTAAAAATATGGATATTTTAAAAAGCTATCAAATTGTCTTTTGGCTATTTTATAGAATTACTTAGTATTTTTTTTCAAAGAGAGACGAACTTAAGGACCTTGCGAATTGTGTTAGGAGGAAAACATGATTATTTGATGGATCAAGCGTGTGCTGGGAGGATGAACTCCAACAAGCACACAAATGCGTGTTTCGCAACCAGAACAAAATTTTATAAAGCGAAAATGATCTATGTTGAAGGCCCTTGAATAGACCTTACCCCTTTGATGAGTCAGTAAGATTTCACTCAGTCACTAATTTTACTCCCTAAATAACATTCCAGTACTTTTTTCGTATATGCGGTAATACCAGTTTGTGCAAAGCACTGTACAACTTGAATTTCAAAACGGGAAGTAAATGAACGATTACAAAATTCCAACAGGAGGCAAAAAGAGACATATTTTTATTTATGACTTTATTAAAAAAACAAAACAAAAAACAAAGATGATGCCTTAAAACTCGTTTTGAGATAAAAAGATCAATTTTTATTGAGGATTTTTTGCTTTATAATTTTAAAAAGGTGTTCTTTGTTGTGATTACCGCAGTTTATTTGATTAGAGCTAATGACATTTCAACAATATAAAAAGAAGCGCAAAACATTAACAAGAACAATAATAAATGTGTAACAAATTGTTGTACATTTATTTCACCATGTTAGGTTTTTTTTTGTGAATACACCTTTAAAATATTTTTTATGTACTACGTGTCAGTTGACAAAAAACCCATATATCGTTTTGTCAAAACGATTTTTAAGGATGATTACCGTCAGATAAGATACATGTGTGGTAAAATTTTTATGACAAAAGAATTTTTTTTATTGGAAATTTAGTTAAAAACCTAAAACCGTGTGTTCAGGTAACTGCATTGGACATGGACAAGATAATAATAAAAAGTTATAGCAAAAAAATGTTTTGTTTTTTTGAGTAATTCTTAATTACCAACTTCCTCAAAACACTCCCATGATAGGGATAACACTCTATCTTAAAGACATGTCCAACGGATGAAGCTAATTGCTTCAAAATTTATGTAAAACTTCCGTTCATACAGGAAGTGCAATGTATCGGACTAGACGAGACAACAACACTGTAAGGTGACGTGTTGTACTAAAGCTACCATAACACGAGACATGAGTTTGGCTATGGATTTGTGCTTACGGACATGGCTAAATCGAATGCCAAGACGATCAAGAATATAATACTTTGTTGGGTATCAGATCAATTTTTCGATGTGGTATACAAAGTATATCTCTTCAGGACTCCTCCAACTAAAAACGAGTAAGCAAATATGTTCAAAATGTAATAACCACAGTTGACAAAATCGAAATCGATTTTGATCAAACTTCTTAGATATTGTGGTAGCCATCGAGGAAAGCGTTGTGTATAATTTTGACAAGACTGGTCAATAAATGCACTTGCAGTGGCTTCAGAAGTGAAAATCGGGCGGTATACTTATATGGCAGCTATATCTAAATCTGAACCAATTTGTATGCAATTCACCAGTAATATTAAGAGTCATAAGAAAATCCTTCTTGCCAAATTTCGAGAGAATCGGTTAACAAATGACCATTTTATTGCATTATTACTGAAAATCGGACGAATATATATATGGGAGCTATATTCAAATCTGACCCGATTTTGACCAAGCTTTATTGATATTGTGGTAGTGGTCGAGGAAAGCGTTGTACAAAATTCTGGCATGTTTGGTCAACAAATGCGCTTGCAGTGGTTTTAGGAATGTAAATCGGGCGATATACATGTATGCAGCTATATCTAAATCTGAACCGATTTCTATGAAATTCACAAGTAATTTCGAGAGTTAAGAAAAAATTCTTCCTACTAAATTTCAAGAGAATCGGTTAACAAATGACCATTTTATTGCATTACTACTGCAAATCGGACGAACATATATATGGGAGCTATATCAAAATCTGAACCGATTTCTATGAAATTCCCCAGTAATGTCGAGAGTCATATAAAAAAATCTTTCCTGTCAAAATTCGAAAGAATTGGTTAACAAATGACTATTTTATTGCATTATTACTGAAAATCGGAAGAACATATATAGGGGAGCTATATCAAAATCTGAACCGATTTCTATGAAATTCCCCAGTAATGTCGAGAGTCATATAAAAAAATCCTTCCTGACAAATTTCGATAGAATCGATTAACAAATGACCATTTTATTGCATTATTACTGCAAATCAGACGAACATATATATGGAAGCTATATCAAAATCTGAACCGATTTCTATGAAATTCGCCAGCAATGTCGAGAGTCATGCGAAAATCCTTCCTGCCAAAAGAATCCGTTAACAAATGACCATTTTATTGCATTATTACTTAAAATCGGAAGAACATATATAGGGGAGCTATAACCAAATCTGAACCGATTTTTTTCAATTTCAATAGACTTCGTCTCTAGGGCGAAAAACGTGCCAATACCACATAGGATGAAATTTGCGACCTGAAGTTTGTACAGAAATTAACATAGACAGACGAACAGACAGACGGACGGACAGACAGACGGACATAGCTAAATCCAATCAGAAAGTGATTCTGAGTCGATCAGTATACTTATCAATGGGTTTATCTCCTTTTCTTTTTGGGTGTAACAAACAAATGCACTAAGTAGTAATACCCTGTACCACAGTAGTGGTGTAGAGTATAAAAATCCCATTGTATAATAATATTGGGTTGCCCAAAAAGTAATTGCGGATTTTTCATATAGTCGGCGTTGACAAATTTTTTCACAGCTTGTGACTCTGTAATTGCATTCTTTCTTCTGTCAGTTATCAGCTGTTACTTTTAGCTTGCTTTAGAAAAAAAATGTGTAAAAAAGTATATTTGATTAAAGTTCGTTCTAAGTTTTATTAAAAATGCATTTACTTTCTTTTAAAAAATCCGCAATTACTTTTTGGGCAACCCAATATTTTCTATATAAATTCTATGGTTTGTTCTAAGAAATTTTTTGTTTCTTTGAGAAGTTTGAATAATTTCCCAAAGTTGAAAGTAGGACAAATCAGTCACTGATCTTTTGAAAGTGATAATAAAGTCTAAAAACATTTTTTAATAACAAAATTCCTTATCGCCAAAGTATTTTTTTAATAATTTTGAAAGAAAAATTTTATTTTTTTTTTTCAAACCAAAAATAAAAACGTTTCTGTCATCTGTTTACTTCACAAAGTACGAGTGTGAGTCTTGTTTTAATGTTCCCTGAACTTGAACTTGTGTGTGGTATACAATTTGTTAAAGCTGACAGCTTCAGTGAAAACGAAAGCCAACAGCATCCCCACACAGAATACCACAATCACAGCAACAATACAAACAACAATTACATTAAACCACACACAAATGTATACACAAACAAAAACATTAAGAACATCATTCTTTGACTTAAAATACTCCCAAAAGATCTTGTTTCCGATTACTTTTCATATATAAAACCTCAGTACTTGCAATTTCAAAATAACAGTTGTGACCAAGACATCGTACTGTTAATACAGTTTCTCCTTCAATACAAAGGAAAATAACAAGTGAAAGTTAAAACAACAGAGAGAGAGAAAAATGAAATTCGTTGTGTTTGTATGTGTTTTGTGCTCCTTGTTGGCCTGGAATGAAGCTGCCATTGGCAAGGCCCGTTTTAATAATCCAAGTGAGTGTAAAAATCAAGGATAATAATACAAAAAATAAAAAAAAAGGAAAATAAATACTTACCTTGTTAAGGTTTAAGGATTGATCCTTTGCTTAGAATCAGTGCTAAAAATCCTGCATTTCAAAAAATCCTTCTGGTTTTAAAAAAAAACATAGGCTAGTTTTGAGTCCTGATTGTTGGTGTAGTTTCTTGAGGTCTCTAGTTGCTTATCTGCTTTGATTTGACTATACATTGGAATTCCTCTCTTTCAAATCCAAAATTGATTTCCTTCATACTAAAAAATGCTTGAAGATTGTCCACATAGCTTGTCTATGTTATTGCGCGAGATCCAACAATCCGTAGTGTTAGGTTTGCCCCTGAGACTTTGAGACGCCCGAGAACTAATTTTGTGTTTCTTATGAAATCCTTCTGTGTTGCTCACATCTATCTTAAGATTAACAAGTAAGAGCGTCCTACGTTCGGCCGGGCCGAATCTTACATACCCTCCACCATGGATCGCATTTGTCGAGTTCTTTGCGCGGCATCCCTTTGTAGGTAAATAAAGAATAATGAATAAGAGCTGTTATGCTATTGGAGCTGTATCGATATACAGTCCGATTCGGACCATAAATGAATTGAATGCTGAACTTTGTAGAAGTCATTGTGTAATATTACAGTCCATTCGAATAAGAAATGCGCCTTGTAGGGGCTCAAGAAGCAAAATCGGGAGATCGATCTATATGGGAGCTGTAACAAGCTATAGAACGATTCAGACCATATTGCACACGTATGTTGAAGGTCATGGGAGAAGCGGTTGCACAAAATTTCTGCTAAATCGGAAGAGAATTGCGCCCTCTAGAGGCTCAAGAAGTCAAGATCCCAGATGGGTTTATATGGCAGCTATGCCATGTTGTGGACAGATTTGAACCATACTTAGCACAGTTGTTGGAAGTGATACCAGAACACCACCTTCAAAATGTCAGTCAAATCGGATCAGAATTGCGCCCTCTAGCGACTGAAGAAGTCAAGATCCAAGATCGGTTTATATGGCAGCTATATCAGGTTATGTACCGATTTGAACCATATCTAGCACAGTTGTTAGAAGTGATACCAAAACACCACGTGCAAAATTACAGTCAATTCGGAAGAGAATTGCGCCCTCTAGAGGCTCAAGAAGTCAAGACCCAAGGTCGGTTTATATGGCAGCTATGCCATGTTGTGGACAGATTTGAACCATACTTAGCACAGTTGTTGGAAGTGATACCAGAACACCACCTTCAAAATGTCAGTCAAATCGGATCAGAATTGCGCCCTCTAGCGACTGAAGAAGTCAAGATCCAAGATCGGTTTATATGGCAGCTATATCAGGTTATGTACCGATTTGAACCATATCTAGCACAGTTGTTGGAAGTGATACCAAAACACCACGTGCAAAATTTCAGTCAAATCGGATAATAATTGCGCCCTCTACAGGCTCAAAAAGTCAAGACCCAATGTCGGTTTATATGGCAGCTATACCACATTGTGGACCGATTTGAAACATACTTAACACAGATGTTGAAAGTAATGCCAAAACACCACCTGCAAAATTACAGTCGATTCGGATAAGAATTGCGCCCTCTAGAGGCTCAAGAAATCTAGACCCACGATCGGTTTATATGGCAGCTATATCAGGTTATGGACCGATTTGAACCATACTTAGCATAGTTGTTGAAAATAATACCAAAACATCACGTGCAAAGTTACAGCCAATTTGGATAAGAATTGCGCCCTCTAGAGGCTCAAGAAGTCAAGATCCCAGATTGGTTTATATGGCAGCTATATCAGGTTATGAACCGATTTGAACCATACTTAGCATAGTTCTTGAAAGTAATACCAAAACACACGTGCAAATTACATCCAATTTGGATAAGAATTGCGCCCTCTAGAGGCTCAAGAAGTCAAGATCCCAGATTGGTTTATATAGCAGCTATATCAGGTTATGAACCGATTTGAACCATATCTAGCGCAGTTGTTGAAAGTGAAACCAAAACACCACGTTTAAAATTACAGCCAATTCGGATAAGAATTGAGCCCTCTAGAGGCTCAAGAAATCAGGACCCAAGGTCGATTTATATAACAGCTATACCAGGTTATGAACCGATTTAAACCATACTTAACACAGTTGGATACCAGAACACCACATGCAAAATTACACCCAAATCAGATAAGAATTGCGCCCTCTTTAGGCTCAAGAATTCAAGATCCAAGGTCGGTTAATGTGACAGCTATACCAGGTTATGAACCGATTTGAACCATACTTAGCACAGTTGTTGGAAGTGATACCAAAACACCACGTGCAAAATTACAGTCAATTCGGAAGAAAATTGCGCCCTCTAGAGGCTCAATAAATCAAAACCCAAGATCGGTTTATATGGCAGCTTTTTCAGGTTATGAACCAATTTGAACCATACTTAGCACAGTTGTTAGAAGTGATACCAGAACACCACATGCAAAATTTCAAATCGGATAAGAATTGCGCCCTCTAGAGGCTTAAGAAGTCAAGACCCAAGGTCGGTTTATATGACAGCTATATCAAAACATGGACCGATTTGGCCCATTTTCAACCCCAACCGACCTACTCTAATAAGAAGTATTTGTGCAAAATTTCAAGCGACCAGCTGTACTCCTTCGAAAGTTAGCGTGCTTTCGACAGACAGGCGGACGGACATGGCTAGATCGACTAAAAATATCATGGCGATCTAGAATATACAGCGGTCAAAAAAAGTATTCATCATTAGCAAAATTGATAATAAATTCACTTATTTTGGGTAATTGAAGAAAATTTAAAGTAAACAAATAATGCAGTTTTATGCAATAGTTTATTTTTCGTAATATGTTTTAAAATAAATTCAAAAAATAAATTTAATTAGCGCAAAAAATGCAATTTTATATAATAACACCAAAAACAGAACAAAAAAAGTATTCATCATTGATGTGCTATCATCAAAGTCAAATTCAAATATTATTTGGGAATCCCCCTTTTCTGTTTTATTTAGTAAAGGAGGCTTTGCCCTTGACAGCAAATATTTAATTTCATTGAAAATATAGTTTTTGTCAAAACGAGGTTTCTGATGAGGTAAAAGTTTTGATAATAAAACACCACAGGAATGGTTTAACTCAAAAAACTATCAGTGAAATATTAAATAGACCACGATCTACTATACAATCCATCATCAGAAAGTGGACAGAAACGAAAACTGTTGACAATAAACCAAGATCTGGTCGACCAAAAGCACTTTCAGTTGGAGATGTGCGTTGGCTAGTGCGGCAAGTTCAGAAAACTCCGAAGACAAATGCGACCATTCTTCGTAAAAACACTATGGAATATTTAGGGAAGGAAGTTACTACACAAACAATTCGAAATACACTCAAAAGGCATAGTTACAGAGGAAGAACTGCACGTAAGAAGCCCTTTATAAATAAAATAAACCGAGTGAAAAGGCTAAACTTCGCAAAAATGTATGTAAAACAGTCCGAATCATTTTGGAAAACAGTCATTTTTGCAGACGAGAGCAAGTTTAATCTTTTTAGGTGCGATGGAAAGGTCATAGTGTACAGAAAACCAAATACAGAGCTTGAAGAACGAAACACAGTTGCTACTGTAAAACATGGTGGAGGTGGTTTAATGGTTTGGGGGTGTATGGCGGCTTCAGGAGCGGGAAATCTTGAAATTATTAATGGAGTAATGGATCATAAGTATTACATTGACATTTTAAAGAGGAATTTAAAAGATAGTGCTGTAAAACTTGGGCTTGGTAATAACTTTCAATATTATCAAGATAATGACCCCAAACATTCTGCTTTAAATACCAAGATGTGGATGCTGTATAACTGCCCCAAAGTCATTAAAACTCCTCCTCAAAGTCCCGACTTGAACCCAATTGAACATCTTTGGGAACATCTCGAACGCAAATTGAGAACGCGCAATTTTTCGAGCAAGAGTCAAATGCAACAGGTGATAATGGAGGAATGGACTAATATAGACCAAAATATAACCGCTAAATTAGTCCAATCGATGTCAAACCGTTTAAAAGAAGTTATAAGACGCGGTGGTCGAATAACAAAGTATTAATTTTTTTAAATTATGTTATTTATTTTTTTGTTTTTTTGCAATGAGGAATACTTTTTTTGTTTAATTTTTTGTGTTCAGCTGTAAAATGGCCCTTTTTGTTCCAATAAATACTATTTTTTTCTTTAAAAACAATGAAATTGTGTACATATATATCACACAAGCACTACTGCATCATTAGTTTAATATGTTTTTATTCCAATTGTCTTTTGTAGACTTATTAAAAAAAAAAACATTGAATGATGAATACTTTTTTTGACCGCTGTATATACCTTATGGGGTCTTAGATGCATATTTCAAGGTGTTACAAACATAATGACGAAATAGGTATACCCCCATCCTATGGTGGAGGGTATAAAAAAACTCTATACACATAGCCTTTATAACGGTTTTTTTCATATCTTCCTCCTTAGCGAATCCCGGCAAATGTACCATTGATACAAATTTCGTATTGTCTCCCGGCGAGAAGGCTAAAGCCCCCAACAATCCCTGTGCTGGTGTAACATGTCTGGAAAATGGTTATGCCGAATTCAAAACGTAAGTCTTTCATATGACAACATTTCATTCCATTTTGTAATTTCGTCTTTTTTTTCAACCATCCTTAGATGTGATGCTGTGGCACCACCTAAAGGTTGCAAATTGCGTGATTTTGTCAATATCAATCGCAGTTTTCCCGAATGCTGTGAGCGCACCTATGATTGCACCAAACAAATTTAAGGGAAAACAAGCAAAATTAGCCACCTGAGAGAAGAAAAAAAGAAGAACAAATAAAAAAAAAATTAACAAAAAAATTTAACAAAAAATAATTGAACGAAGACAAAAAAACAAAGAAGACCACTATTTTTAAAAAGGCATAAAAACGCGGATCTTTTGCTGCTACTACATCACAAAGAAAAAAAAAATTTAACATAAATTTTGTGAAACAAAAACAAAAAACAAATCAACATAAATTCAACGTAAACAAAGAAAGGGGTGTGTCGCCATCGTCATAGTAGTCTCTTTGTCTACCTCTCGAAACATCAGTCATCAGCCACCATCATCATCATTATCATCATCTGCAATAGTATTGTCATGTTTATGAAGAAGTAGATTGCCGCGTAATGTGATATTCAGTCTCATCGGCGCATGTGCGCAAGTAGGAAGCTGTTATTTTAATTATTTTAAACGATTGTATTTTTTTTTTTTGTTATTATTATTAAAAAAAAAGACTCGTAATTTATTTCTTATGAAAATAAAAACAAAAATCAGAAAACATTGTAAGAAAAAAAACTTGTTTTTTGTTGCATTTCTTTTAAGCGGAATATTTGGTGAATGATTCACAGTTCATACACCTTCATAGAAGATGGGCTATGAAAAATGGTGTCCAGTGCTTATGCTACTACACCCTCATGGGACGTTGGTTATGAAAGGTGTTCCAATGTTTATGCCGTTTTAAATGCTAATACAAGTGGTATAGTCTGCAAGACCTTAGGGGACTACTATTTAAATAAATCTTTGGGAAATTGCGGCTCGAATTGTACATTAAAAGTGGAATGTTGGGAATTTGTTTCCTGCTGTTGAAGAAAGGCTTCAATGAAATCTCTGAAAATAATCAAAAAAGAATGGAAATAGTTAAAGTTTACATTTTAAAGAAAATGTCTATATTTGATGTGATATCTTATATACCCTCCACCATGGATCGCATTTCTCAAGTTATTTGGCCGATATCTCTTTATAGACAAACAAAGAGTAATGGATAAGAATTGCTATGCTCTTGGAGCTATACTAAGTAATGAACCGATTGGGGTCATACTTTGTTTGGCTGTTGGCGAGCAACGTGGAATTCATTGCGCAAAATTTCAGCCAAATTGTATGAAAATTGCGCCCTACAGATCAGGTCATGAACCGCCGATTTAAACCATATTTGGCACAGTTGTTGAAAGTTATAACAAAACACCTCATGCATTCATTCAAAATTCAGCCAAATAGGATAGAAATTGCGCCCTCTAGTGGCTCAAGAAGTCAAGACCCCAGATCAGTTTATATGACAGCTATATAAGGTTATGGATGGATTTGAACCATACTTAGCACATTTGTAGGAAATAATAACAAAACACCTCAAGCAAAATTTCAGACAAATCGGATAAAAATTACGCCCCCTAGAGGCTAAAGGAGTCAAAAACCGACCGATTTATATTGCTACATATACATCCTCTTCCAGAGACATATGAGGGAATCTAGTGACAGTACAGATAGATTTGTCCCAACTTTTGGTATTCTAAAGTGGTCGCGATGAGGATACCACAGAACTAATTTTCAATGACAATATAGAATGTGAACCGCCTTATCAGAATGAAGTCAACGCAGCGGTAACTCGACTGAAGAACAATAAGGCACCGGTAACCGATGGATTAACAGGACTATTTAATATCGGAGATACAATGCAGATGATACCCTTATTCCTTAAGCCCAGGAAGGCGTTAGCAATTTCTACTTTTCCGGTTGTGGATCCTGCCATCAAATTAGTTGCACTTGACTCATGGTAAGTGTATCCGTGTATACCAGGTCGGACTAAAGACTCGGAGCAGGCCAACTGGATATTCCAGTTCCAAAACTTAAAAAAATTGAATCCCGATACTTGCGTGTAGAAGAGGGGTAGTGATTTCTGACCAGCCACTTGGAAGGCTGGATCGTTCCGGTACATGAAACCGATCGCAGTAGGAACTTCCAAAGACCATCGAAATCCTCCATAGACCAGATATTCACACTATGCCAAAAGATCCATGTGACAAAGATGACCACTTATCATCTTTTCGTTGACAAAAAGTTCGTTTGTAGTCGTGACGCAGAAGTTAACATTTACATAATCTTGGCGATCCTAATGCTGGCGAGATTTGCGAGGGACTGAGTTATTTGAAAGAAAAAAACTTTTCCTCTAGAGGATTCGCACTGCAGCACGCCGTCTGAACTCGGCTAGAAAAAGGAGATCCCGTATCATTGAGCTCAAACCTTCATAGGGCAATACTAATTTATATGTGAGAAGTTCGCCCCTTGTTCCTTAATGGAATGTTTGTGAGAAATTTTGCAAAATTTGCAAAATGCCGCTTTCGACAACATGGTACATAAAGATAAAGCCACCAAAATTATTGTTGATTGCAGCCGCATTGGTTATCCATTGCTTTACCTGTTCTGATAAATAAAGTACTTTGCAAGGCGTACTTTCAGTCCAATGAAACCACATCCCCATAACTCTACCCATTGACCGAACAGCTGACTTCATAACCTACGAATGGTGAACGTTCGCCAATCACAAAGGAATTCAGATAATTCAACCGCTTCAACAAACTGTTAGCCTCCTCAATTGAACCTTTGGCTGAGAGAAATTTCAGATACATCTTTAATTGCAAATTTTGCCCATGAACATTCCACTAACAAACAGGGGCAAACTTCTCACCTATCAATGAGTGCAGTCCGATTCAAGTTTAAGCTCAATGATAAAGGGCCTCCTTTTTATAGCCAAGTCCGAACAGCGTGTCACAGTGCGCCACATATATTGCCAGCATTAGGTGGGGAAAGCCACCGCTGAAAATTGTTTCTGATGGTCTCGCCAGGATTCGAACCCAGGCGTTCAGCGGCATAGGTGGACATGCTAACCTCTGGGCTACGGTGACCTCCCGGCTCAGGCAATTCCCAGCACAGCCAATTGAATTCGCAGACAAGCATGATGCAATTCGGCGCTCCAATACAAATATCTCTAGAATCGGAGAACTGAATTTAGAAATCAGCAGGGTGGTCAACAAACATAAGCCAAATTTTTGGCTAAAATACTTGAAGTCGTGAAACTGAGTTAACCATGTTTATTAATTTATAAGAGTGACTGATACGTGCATCTCTTCGAATCAGTCACTTAATCAACCGTTCTTTATAGAGCATACCGAAAGTACCAAAGGGAGGAGAAGAGCCATTGGTCTCTTCAGTGCTCTGTGGGAGGATAAAAAAAAATTACAATTTACCACAGCTCTAAGTCGTCCAAGGCGCTATGTTCTTCTTCACTGATGCTAAAGAATTTTGCACCTGGTGAGTCGGGTAAGTAAAGTCTCTCAATCTGTCTCTTAGCCCCCTCATAGTTTTCAATGTTAGTAAAATAGGGCAGATTTACCCTTCTACTGAAGTCTGGAAAGGACTTGAGCGAGAGAGAATTGTACAGACCGATTTCTTTTCTTTCACCAATTGTCAATACTTTTGAAGTATAATTCCTGCCAGGCCGCCTTTGCTGAAGAATTTCCAAGTACTGAGCCATAGCATGGATAGCAAAGCTTGATCAAACGTTAACACGCCCTTCACTGGACCCTCCAAAACGAAACGAACGGTTTTTATTAAGTTTTTGGAAATGCTTGCTGATTACTTCTTGGCAGTTGTAGCATTTTGTAGGGGAGCGTGCATGCCTTTAAAAGCCTCTCAGCAATGTTTCGCGACGAAAACGTTCTTTTTTCTTCGGTGTGCTTAATGCAAGCACGGCACCCAAAGAGAGTCTGTCGATTCTGTGATATAACAAAGGGCAAACCTTTTGTACTTAATTAAGATTTCATAAAGACTTTGCAATCAAACCACATCCAAAAAATGTTTTTTGATGGTCTTGTCGGGTTTTTGCCCAAGATTTTGAGTGTTTTGTTTTATTACTCCTTGAATGCCAAATATTCTACTTACTCTTCCTCTGCCATTGTAACATTAACTCTCCCTGTTGTAATCTCCGTGGGACGAATGGAACCGAAAAAGTCTGTTATAGGAACTTTATGTGGGTCACGTTTGTACAAATCTTTGCGCACACCCACTGTCGAAATGCATAAACGCTTGGGACAGACTTTTAACTGTAAACAAATCCAAAACAAAGCAAAAATATTAATTTTTGTATTGTGATGAAGCAGGAAAATGATGCTCACAAATTCTCCCATAGTTTTGTCGGTATTTGGTTGTACTTTCTCCAAAAACTCCAGGGCATAATAAGTGTAACGATCAATCATGTAAACACCAATGGAGGAGTCAACATGATGCTGGGAAAGAAAGATTATAATAAGGTATACAAGTTAATACAAAAGTCTAAATGGAGAGTTACTTACCGATAAAGAATCTTCACCCACCAAGCTGCTGGCTACAGCTAAAACATTCGGCGAGGTGAATTTTTCATATAAAGAGGCTGCCTGACATGTATCCACCATCAAGAAGAGTTCATTGTATCTGAAAATATGAATGAAAAGCAAAACTTTGAAAAACACAATGGACTAAAATGTCTAAGAGAATTTGATTCCAAATTGCCATTATAAACTACCCCGATTTAGGGTCTTAAGCCTGTAAAAGCCTCATCTTTCGTCCGATTTCGCTGAAATTCGAAACTGGAAGTTGTACTAGGGGACCCGACATTCGATTCAAATATGGTTCAGATCGGACCATATTTAGATATAGCTCCCATATAGACCGACCTACTGATTTAGTGTCTTAATCCCATAAAAGCTGCAATTATCATCCGATTTCGCTTAAATTTGATTCAGCGAGTCGTTTGAAGCCTCCCGACATTCGACTCAAATATGGTTTACATCGGACCATATTTAGATATAGCTGTCATATAGACATATCTGTCGATTTAGGGTCTTAAGCCAAGGATTTCGCTGGAATTTGACACAGTAACTCGTATTAAACCTCCCGTTATCCGACCAGCATATGATCCAGATTAGACTATATTTAGATATAGTTCCCATATATAGACTATTGTTTACCGCAAATCCGGCCCTGTTTGGTTTGGCTGCTGCTGTTACCCAAAAATTGTCTGCAACATCTCAAAGCAATTACCTGCCTACCAATCTAAATGCATGCATGCACTTTCACACATACGCCTGCGCATCTCTGTCTGGTCGATGTGTTGCCGCTGTCTATTCTCGTAGATTGGGGATGATGCATTTTTAAGTATGTGTGAGTGTATGTACATAAACCTTGTGTGGTACACTGAGGCGGCAGCCTTTGCCGATGAAGGAATTCATCGGGTCAATCCGGTACATACAACCGGCTGCCATGGGATTGGTTGTAGTTATAACATTAGTCTTTTTCGTTAGCCCCCATTTGCCTATTGTTATGGATATGGTAGTGGAGTTTTTATAAAAGAGGACGTTTAATCTATCCGTGGTAATGGGTATCCAAAGTTTGGCACGGCCGAACTTGACACGTTTTCACTTGTTTTATATGATTTTTCTACATTGCTCTTCGCCCTTTGTCATTGCCCTTCTCTCACTATTCCATTCTATGGTGCTTAATTCATTTCAACCTACCTTTTCTTCTCCCACATTTGTTCCACAGCATCGGCCAACTCTTGACTGGTAATCTCTTCAGAATCTTGGAATTTTAGAAAACCATCACCCCCATGGCCGGTCAAGTAAATCAAAACATTGCTGCCGGCATCCGTAAGAAGTTTCTTAGAGCGAGCAGTGCCATTTTGTGTACGTCCCGTCAAAAGACGCACAAAGTTCTCAACTGTCACCTCATAACCACGATAATCTACCTCCACATCATCACCATATACATTAATATGCTGATTGGCATTGTTATACACTTGTCCGGGACGTGGATTTCGAGGATTGCAAGCCATATCATCGGCAATCATAAGGATTATCTGAGAATCGGGTATGCCCAAACGCTTAACTGAGCGGTAAATCGATAGGACATTAGCCACATGACGATAATTGAACCAGAAACGAGAAGCATCTACCAGTACAGCCCAATTATTGGTATGAGTGGACTTTTGCACAGCCTCGGCATATTGGTTGAGTTGATTTGTGGCCTGTTGAATGAAAAAGAGGAAAACAAAGGAATTAGAAAGTAATTTTTATATGTTTTTATTTAAAAGCTATACTTTACCTCTTGGCTAAAAGCCAAAGTCGCATATAAGACTAATATAAACGAAATTTTACTAAAATTTCGCATTTTTTGGGTATGGTTTGTTCTCTGTTATGGATTGTAGGCTTGCAATTAGAATTTCGTCTCCAGGCAAGTTCTCTGGGTACTAAAA
Organism: Stomoxys calcitrans; assembly: GCF_963082655.1. NCBI lineage: Eukaryota > Metazoa > Arthropoda > Insecta > Diptera > Muscidae > Stomoxys > Stomoxys calcitrans. The sequence continues at coordinate 23,502,221 of NC_081555.1, read as the reverse complement.
ACAGTTGTGCTAGTGGGAAAATTGCTGTTAAATTAATTTTTTTTTTTTTTGGACTTTAATTGAAATGGCAGAGTACGACTCTATATGCCAGGTTGTACTTCCGAAGTTGGTGTCCCCACCAACTGTATATAAAAACACGTGTAATAAAATAACAGAATTAAAAACAATGTACAGTTATAACTGTACTGAGTATAACGATGACTATGCACCGAATCCCGAAGCGTCCACTTCAGACGAATTCTAAATGCAAAGTGAATTAATTTTAAAATGCACAGTAATTAAATTAAATTCAAACCTTACTATCACCTTTAAAAACTATGTACTGTTTTCGGACAATAATGTCAATGAAACAAATTTTTAGATTTTGTTTTGGTTCTCCGGTTGATGGTTCATGGTGCAGCCTGCAGGGCTATCAATTCCAGTGAATTGAATTGGCAATTCATAAATAACTAGTTCAACACAGGGTAACACATGAAGAAAAATAGAAATAATGTTAGTGCAGTCATAGAAAATGAATACATAACGTTATTAAATATTAAAAAATTCCTCTTTATGGAAATAAAACGGACCACTTAGTTGCGAGTTTTATACCCAGCTACTTAGCTGTGTTATTAACAGCTGATAATCTGAAGTGGTTGGCAACTTGAAAATTGGTAGTTAGTAGTCATAACACAGGGTAACATACGAATAATAATAATCCAGAGAAACTATTAGCATTGCCATACGAGAACAAAAATTAACATTAAAACAAATACCTCTATTTAACTCAAAGCAACTAGGATTAAAAAGAAAAGCATTTACAAAAGAAAAATTCAAATACATGGCAAAATACACAGGAAAAAACACCGAAATATAACATTTATTTGTATTGAAACTATTGGCTTCAATTGATTAGCTTAACACAGGGTAACATGTGTGGCCAATTAAAAAATCATCATTTAAGTATTGCCATATGAAAAATAAATAACCTTACATTACATTGATTTTAAATGTGTTATTAAACTTTATAGTTGTTAATCTTCTTAAATCTTTATTTAATATAAAATTGTGCTTCAATAAGTTCGATTGACTTTTACGAAAGTGTACAGCTGAAGCCCGAATAACTCATAACTAACAACTAGCAATTGCTTTAGTCTTCGTCTGGCAGCCGACTTTTAGAAGCCCGAAAATATACCACAATATACATGAAAATTCTATTCTAACCACTGACACTTAAGCATTGAAACGGTATTTAAAGTAAATTTTGAGTGAGAGTTCCGAAGTAAGAAATGCATTAAAAATGCAACCCTGCATACAAATTCCATAAAAGCAACGCGCAAAAGTTAAACAATTTTTAACTTTGACGCCTAAAAACACAATTTTACGTAGGCAACACAAAATGAGATCGAGATAAATCGTCAAACTGAAAAATTGTTTAACTTTTGCTCGTTGCTTTTCAAGGCGGATTTAAAAAGGTGATCTCACGCGAACAGCTGTTAGCAACCGGCCGGGTTTAACGGTATTAAGTTGTCAGATTTTTGTTTGCATTCTCTTTGTCGTTATCTTCTTTCTTATATTCTCTGCTCATGTACGCACACGTATACACACACGCACACAAATTTTTTTGGGTGTGTTGGCAAAATATTGATCGGCTTGATGACAAGATGGCGGATTTCACCATATGATTTGTGGTTGTTGTACAAATGAGACCACCTTTAATTGCCAAAACAGAATGAGCGCGTTCAGCTTTTTTTTTGAGCGTTGCGTTGATTCTCTAATTGAGTGTTGTTTTTGTATGATTTGTTTGCAGAGTTGTATCTTTCAATGCAACGCTCAAAAACAAAGCTGTTTTCCATCAGTCGACTGAGTTACGCCGTTATCCTCGCGACCTTTGTTGTCACTTGCCGCATTTTCTCTGCATAGGTCAGCTTTGAATCCAGTCGGTCCCTAGATATTTGACCGATCTTTTGGTATTCGCCAGTATGTCGTTTATACGCATATCCTCCTCCATTGGGATATCTTTCCCGTCTTCTGCATCGCAAGTTGCAAGCTTTGGAAGTTCAGCCAGTACTTTGCCTTTAACATCACCTGCCGTAGTTTGCACTCTGCGCCTTCCGTGTCTCTCACCGTAACAATTGCAGCGATGTCATCATCATATCCTACAGGAAAGGTTTCGCGTGGCATTTCTGTGCGTAGTAACATCATAACTGGCATTCCAAGCATGGAGCCTTGCGGCACTGCTGATGTAACCTCATATTCACTCGTTCTATCCTGAGGGTAATAGATAAGCACACTGTTATGCAAATAAATTATCATTGTTCTCATCAGATACGCGGGTATATAAAAGTGCTTGGAGGACGTCAGACTATTTGAGGCTATTGAATGGGTTCTTCACATCCAGTGTAACTAAGAGGACAATCGGCCTGGAATAGTTGTTCCTTTGCCTAGCCGACTCTACTATCTCCACCACATCTCTAAGAGGTCCGATCGTGGACTTTCCTGCTCGGAAGCCATGTTGTCTCATTGAGAGTCCACCTCCCTCAATGATAGCGTCCTGGAGCTGTGGCTTTATAAGTCACTTCAAAAGCTTGCCGGCCGTATCCAGCATATAAAGTGGCCTGTATGAGGATGGGGATGTTGGACGCCCTTTGCCGTTGCTTATGATCACCATCATCTTCTCTATGGCCGTATTAGGGTAAAAGTATGTGAACTATATTTTTCATTATTCTTCCGTCCATCGCCGTTTTTGGTCTCCGTGTGCGTAGTTTTTCCTTCACAATTTTATATTCGTGGGGTTTTCCAGGGTTTCAGTTTAGTCTTCTCTTAATATCTCCCACTTTTCATTCTTACTCCTACCTATTACGGAAACGAGTAATTTTTTTGCCTCCTTCTATAGAGCGTCATTCCATCAGTGTACTCGTCCCACAGTCGACAGAACGTCTAGTGCATGCTCCGACCACTGGGTTTGCCGGTAAATGGCGAAGTATGTGAAATATGTCGCAATGTTTGTCAAAGGCTGAACATTTTGAAGATTGATTCCCATTGGGAAACTACGCTTTCGGAGACGTGAATCATAAACAACCTTTCACAAATCCGAATTTTGTTTTCCGCACTATTGGTTACCAGCTTTCCAGCAAATTATAGACAACGGTGAAATAAATTCAACTTCGCCATGACTGAGAATGTCTTAAATCGTTGGAAAACGGAAAGGAACCACACAGCATTGGAAATATCCGAAGAAATCGCTTTAATTGAAGAAAAATGCTTGCAGATCGCCAACAAGACGCTTTTACAAGTTGGTTTGGCCTGCTAAAACTTCTCAAGAGCGCGAACGTTACCGTAACCAAATGCCTGAATCGTCACACTATTCTCCGGATATTGATTTATTTAAGCAATGATGTTTTAGTTGTGATTGGTTTGACGAAAAAAAAAATTGCCAATACTGCAAGGGATTCAAATATTAAGGAGAAGCCCCTGAAATGTGTTGAGCAAATGGTCAAGTTGCTTTGCCAGACCCCCGGGCGCCATCGAAATCATTGAACACCTTATAATCAGGTATGTTTTAATTAAAACATTTTATTTGCAAATTTCAAATATGGGTTGCCCAAAAAGTAATTGCGGATTTTTTAAAAGAAAGTAAATGCATTTTTAATAAAACTTAGAATGAACTTTAATCAAATATATTTACTTTTTTATACATTTTTTTTCTAAAGCAAGCTAAAAGTAACAGCTGATAACTGACAGAAGAAAGAATGCAATTACAGAGTCACAAGCTGTGAAAAAATTTGTCAACGCCGACTATATAAAAAATCCGCAATTACTTTTTGGGCAACCCAATAATTTAAAAAATTTAGGTTTTCCAGTTTAAGTTCAGATTCTCACCATGTTCTCAACAACATACACAAATATAATTCAAACTTCCAAACGATATCTTTTAGCGCAACAAATGTAGTTAGGTATAACTACAAGCGCAGACCCGAAGTACTTGCAATTTTATGGGCCACTCTGACAATACTAACCATGATCAAAAACGTCAGCTCCATAATCCTGGCACGAAACAACAAATTGTGACAAAACGTTCCATGCAAACAATCATCTTAGTAAGACGTTCAAACAAGCCAAAGATGAGCCATGATTTTCCAACGATTATCATGTTATTGCTATTCATGCTGACCAAATGCCCGTTGGTGAGCATCGAGGACGTTTTAATGCCCCAACAGTTGATGACTTTGACATTTTGGTGATTGGCGATAGTGAGTGGCAACACGTGATATAGTTTATATAGTTCAGCGTCGGAGTGTCCATATTTCAAGAATATCAGAAACTCATATTCTCAACACTGGTGTGACGCTCTTTCTTCTTCTCTTCACCGGGTTGAGCTTTGTTTTGAGAGTTGCATTGAAAAATGGAACTCTGTGACAAATCCCACAAAAGCAACGCCCAAAAGTTAAAGAACTTTCAACTTTGACGACTGAAATCAAGCGTCATTCTATATTGCCAAACGCAAGGTAGCGTTTTTAGGCGTCAAGTTAAAAAATGTGTTAACTTTTACGAGTTTCATTGGTGACATTTTTTTGCAGAGTTGCATTTTTCCAAAGACATATTATCTAAAAAAGAAATCACAAAAAAAAAATATTGGTTTTTGTCACCAAAGGCGACCATAGTACCAGCTTTTAGGCAGTTTCCTTTACGTGTAACCGATATATGGAGTGGGTGCATTTTCGTTCGCCATTGATCCGGGAGTCATTCTGATTTCGTTGGGGGATGCTGTACCAAAGTGGTCAGCAATGAGTTACAAGCTTCGTAGAACTTTCAAATCTTCCGTATCTTTCAAGCGACAATATGTGCAGCAGCGGCATGTTATCTCACAATATTACCATGCCAGCGCCAGAAAGATGTCCAAACAATGGCAAAATGTTCTCCGACGCATTAAGGAGGCTAAGTAAGTGTGGTTTGATTGATCCACAGCTGTGAGAAGCGCTCCTACAGCTAGTGCGTCAGAAACCTTACCAGGTAAACTTTAGACTTAAAGAGTCTACAGCTCACAAAGTTATGATGGTAACAATGTGATATGTAAAACTCGTATATGGGGTCGAAGTGAGATTTTGGTTCAGTGATAAACCATTCCGTGTAATAGGTTTATTCACATTTAATGCTTTTGACACCCAAAGATAGGGTCGTGGCAGCAATTATGGCTGTCACTTACGAGGTAAGAGGTATATAACGAAAATATACCGCATGCTTCTAAAAGTAAGGGTGTTTTATTTTCAGAAAGATCAATACAAACAGTAGGAATGCATTGTATTCCCATATTGGAGGGTCCTGACGTTGGGAGAATTTTTTTTAACAATGCCATATGTAGGATGTTATTTGAATGAACATTTTACACTGTTTTTTTTTTTTACTTCAACATAAAAACAAATTGGTTAGTTGATTGTATGATCCAGAAAATTAGGTAAAAATTCTTCGGAAGAAATTTACAATAAAACAGACATAAGGTTTCCAAGTATAGGATATCTTTCGATGGTTTAATATCTGACGGAAAACGTTTATGAGATATATTTTATTTGAGACTGCTATCTGATATTACCCTACAGAGGGAAAATTCATGCCCTTTGAGGTAAATTCAGAATTTGAACATCCGTATTTCATTTCGGATGTCTACAAGTCCAAACTAATAGTCGGAATCTTGTCTAAGCGGCTTTGCCATGCCTTCTGCTTCAATTACTAACCTTTGGAGGATTACCCTGAAAATTAAACCGTTTTTTGATACGAACTTCAATGTCACAACACCTTCTGGTTTTCCTTTTTCTTAACTTCACATCCTGCAAAGTATCAATAAATTCAACCTTAATAATATATACCAACTTCTGTTGAAGATTTGAATAATTTCCAAAAATTCACTTAAAGCAACAACACAAACGTAAGGATGTCAACATAGAAGTCCAAATTAATAGTCGGAAACTTGTTTTAGCGGCTTTGTCATACTTTCTGATTCTATTACTAACCTTTGGAGGATTACCCTGAAAATTAAACCGTTTTTTGATTCGAACTTCAATGTCACAACACCTTCTTGTTTTGTCAACTATTCAAACTTAAAATTGTGCCTAGTACTTTTAACACGCCAATGTAAAGAGTAAAATGGATTTGAAACGAGAACAACCTAACATAAAAGCCTTGTGAAGATATGGTTTACGGTTGCCCAAAAAGTAATTGCGGATTTTTCATATAGTCGCACAGTTCACAGCTTGTGACTCTGTAATTGCATTCTTTCTTCTGTCAGTTATCAGCTGTTACTTTTAGCTTGCTTTAGAAACAAAGTGTAAAAAAAGTATATTTGATTAAAGTTCATTCTAAGTTTTTTTAAAAATGCATTTACTTTCTTTTAAAAAATCCGCAATTACTTTTTGGGCAACACAATAGATTCCTTTCATTATTTAGTAATAACTTTCTATTTCTCCAAATGTCTATCAAATTTTGTTCATATTTTTTAACTTGAGAGAATTTCCATTCTCCCATTCTTCATTTAATTAACTTTCTTTGTCAAGTAATTATCACATCTAGATTAACTTTGTTAACACAAGTAACTCTAACAAGCCATTCACGTTCTTCGCTTGTTTCATGAGGATCACTCAAAACTAATAGAATTGAGTAAGTTTGCCAAATAAACAACCGATGAAAACTTTCCCAAATGGCCAATAAACCGCAGAGAAATCTAGTTTACGTATCCTTTTGTTGTTGCTCATGTTGCCATGTCATATCAATTAAAAGTTTCCCTATGGTATATTCTTCGCCATAGTCAGGGCCAAATGGTAAAACGCGAACTTTAATTTATGACAGTTGGGGTAGAAAAAGAGTGCTCTCAACAGGCCATTATAGATATTTTGATTAACTTAGTGTTTACCTCCTTCAGAGCGCCATCCGCTTGGGTACGCAGATGGCAAGTTAAATATTTGCCCTAGCACACCTTTTTGAGTTTGTGGCATTTCCCTTTTGCCAGCCAAGGATTCCAGAGGCAAAGTAACATAACGTCATGGCCTTAAAACTTTTTCTTTTGTTGTTATGTTCGTTCGAGTTTTGACAGTCAATGAGTGTTCAGTTCAGTTCATTATTATTTTTATTTAACTTTAGCTTCTCATTTTGAACTATGAAGTGTCAAAACAATTATTTATTGCAAGCAGCGTACAAGTTTTTATTTGCCACTGAATTGCCATTGGGGATGGGGTTAGATAGTACTGGGGAAATGGCGAAAGAGACTTCATTTCTAATCCAATTGATTGTCACTATAAAGTTGTATGAACAATTGTAACGAAACAATCGACGTGAACAAATTTCCGTGAAAAGTTTTATCATTTGTTGTCATCAGTGCCGAAGTAATGCCATGGGAATTGAACGCTATACCTGTTTGTGGTGTGTAATATAATAAGGTGTTGGTTTCGGGGGAATCATTGCACAATCCTTTTAATGTTTATCCAAAGGCTAATCAATTTCGAGATAAGTTTGTCGTAGAATCAGTTGTTGGGGTTTTTATTGTCTTGAAAATTTAGTCAAAATGGGAAAACTTAAAATGCTTATATTTCCTTAAAAATATCTTATTAAATGCGAATATATTTTTTCGAGAATTATATTTATAGATATAGTATAAAAAACTTGCTGATTTAATTTCGTAAGAGCATTATATTCATTCATCTTTTTGTATTGATTCAATAAGTAATCCCGAAATCTATTAATTTTCAAAACGTAAAGCGAAGATAGTACTAGCCTTTAGAAGAAATGCTAATTTTAAACTTACCTTTCAAACGGAAGAGCCCAAATCGTTTGGCATTTCAAGTCAATTTAGCCACGTCCTTCCGTCTGTATCTTGAAAACACCCTAACTTTACAGCTCCCTTATTGAATACTTATATACTGGTTTATTTACTTGAAATTGCACGTATCGAATTGCATGACTTCCAGCAATTGTCCCAAGTATGGTCCATAACATGATATTGCTCCTAAAAATATCGATCTCCAGATTTGATTTCTTTAGCTTCAAATAGTTTTGAAGAACTTCGGCTTTGAGTGCTTCACGTCTTTCTTTTATGTTCTTCACTCTGTAAGTGCGTAATCAATTTTCTCAAGGCTTTCCGGCGCTGAGTGTTTTCCATTCTACTTACAATTTGACGGCGAGTGGAACACATTCATTGGACACTCTGGCTGTGAGTGTTGGATTACCTGTGAATTTAACCACTTTGGCATTGAGTGGTAGACAATTATTGGCCAATCTGGCGGTGTTAGGAATGATATGTTTCCTCTTGGCTAATAGTTGCGCAATAACTTCCAAAATACCAATAACAAGTCCATAATATGACACAGGAGGACCTTAACAAATGTGGTATCCCAAATGGTAGCTTTGAAATATGATTGCGAATGTTGATAACCAATACAAAAAAATTAATTAGGGTGGATCTCAACGAGACCCATAGCTGTGAATATCTTGATCGCCACCTTCAAAATGCTCAAACAAAATCGTGCTCTAACACGATGCTGACATTATTTCAGGGTGCGAAGTCTAAACTCCCTTCAAACTGGCAAAGTTTGCCTACTTTGGCAATAAATAATAGGTATTTTATATTAGAAAACGAATTTCATATCCAATGTTGAGGCCAAAGACTTCTTTGCTGGAGTTTCTTTATTCATTCTGACAACATGACTTAACCAACGCAACCGTTGTATTTTGATCCGTTTAACTATGCTAACGTCGTCATACAGCTTATACAGTTCGTGGTTCATACGACGCCGAAACTCTTCATCAATGCAAACTTGTCCACAAATTTTAAGAAGAATCTTTTTTTCAAACACTCGAAGCACTGTCTCGTCTGATTTTACAAGCACATATGCCTCTGAACCATAAAACAAAACGGGTAGTATCAGTATTCCGTATAGGGTGATCTTCGTTTGTCGAGAGAAGGCCTTGTTTCTAAAATGCTTACTCAAATCAAAGTAGAACCTGTTTGCCAATATTATTCTTCGCTTTATTTCAGGTCGGTTTCAAGATTTGGAAAGAGCGTTCATCGACAAAGTCTGTAAAAGCATGTCCTTAAGTCCTACACCGGTAACGATGTTACGTCGTTACCAGACCTTCAACAAAAAAATTCATTGACTTCCACCTATTCCGTGCAAGTGTTACGGCAGAGAGAGAGAGAGAGAGAGAGAGAGAGAGGGAGAGATCGAGAGAGGGAGAGCGAGTTCATGAGGACTAACAATGGGCCACAAAATGTTCTACAAGGATGGTAAAATATGAACCTGACCTAACCTATAAAAAGTTTCAAAGCAAATACCGTACGTACCGATTTCAAGAGTCAAACTGAATGTTAGAAAAATGGACACAGCCATATTGCTGGAAACCTGACACCGGGTATGACAAATACATTAAAAATGAGCGTTTATATGTAGTCTTCAGTAAGGGTTCAATAATAAAAAAAAAACAAAAATAGGCCTTTCTAAGATATTTTTTTAGGTTATGAGCTTCAAAAGTTTCGAACAAAGTAACTTTTCTCTTCCTTATTAGGTTTTTGTTTTGTATTAATTCTAGAAAACATTATAGAAAAGGTTTATTTTTAACTCATCCCATAAATCCTCATGAACTTCTGTATACAGGCAAACATATAGTGCTAGATAAAGATAAAAGTGTGGCGAACGAAAATACGAGGGGTAATAGTAGAAAGTTGTTAAAATTTGAATAAAAATAAAAAATCCTTGATAAACAAAAGCAAAGAAATCGCACCCATATTTCCTTTATTGCCTTTCAGGCTAAACTAGTCAATAAACTTTTTCTCAACTCCTCGTAGTTGGCAGTATCCTTGGCAGCAAATCTCAAGCAATAATTCACAGTGTGATATATCACAAGTATGTTTATACTCAAAGATGCAAACAATGCAGCTAAACAATCGTTTATCACACTCTCAAGTGGATTCATGAATTCGTATACGCTGACATTTACAATCGCATAAGGGCGTTTTAGAAAAAATGGTAAGAGTGAGCTAATTTTGTAAACGAAATTAAACAATAATCAATCAACTATATTAGTTACTGATAGAAGCAAAAATTTCATAAAAAAAAAGAAATTTAATTATTTGATTTGCACATGAATTGGGGATTTACAATAAGACGTTGAGTGGGATTTGGTGAATATCATTTGATGTGTCACTTTGCGAGAACATAAAGTGAATAGGCCCCATGAACATCATTAAGATTGTCAAATCAGCTTACTGTGAATGTTAACAAATGTCAGTAAAATTATTTTTCTCCGACAAAAAGCGGCGTCTTGCACATCCACGCATTATTTGTTCTCTTTATTTCACATCTTTTTAAAATATGGCGCGAAATGTTTTAATATTGACTAATTTAAGAATTCAATTTGAATTTGCTGCGATCGTAGGAAAAGTGACGAGTTCATAGTAAATGGAAATGCAGGTAAGCTTAAGTAGTCAAATTAACTCAGATTACAAATTCACAATAGTTAATCTCTATTACAACAAAGTGCTAATAGTGAATGAAATATTGCATCATACAATTCACAATTTTAGTTCAATGACCTTCAGCTTATTCTATTATAAATACTTAAGTAAAAGGGACAAATTCATGATTTGTCCCTGCCACCGTAGCACAGAGGTTCCGAAATGCTCAGGCAGTTTTGTTCAGGATTTGAATATTTATGAATCTTTCATAATCATTGTCTAAAATAAGGTCAATTTGAGTGGATTTATTAAAATTTGGATCGTCTCGATCTAGCTCTTCCAAATCTGAGAGATTGTAGATTACATAGGTTAGATAAGATTAGGTTGAAAAGAGGATGCAGATATTATTCTGCCCCATGCCATTATAGACCTACAACTAAGCCAGTTATTGGCTTGTGGGGCGCTCTAAAAACTAAAACCTCACTCCATACGATTTTCGCCGTCCTATCGGCTTTTTCGCTGTTACACAGTGTTTCATGCGCGTTTGTCGCCCACGCCCTTAAATTGGACTGCATCGACCCGAAAGGCTTCGGGTTAACCAAATTTATCGACGGAAGTTCTATGACCTCCACTGTCAAATCGTCTGCCCTTTCATTCCCCCTTACTCCGTTATGGCACGGCACCCAAACGATGCGGATTGTGTCATCTTCAGAGAAGGAGTTAATCTCCTTTTTACACTCCAAGACTGTTCGAGACCTTACCGTCCTGGTTATTATTGCTCTTATGGCCATTTTACAGTCCGTAAAGATGTTCACACTCGGCGTCCTCGCGTTAGTACCACACCACCTCACGCATTCCGTGATCGCCCGGATCTTTGCCTGTAGGATCGTATTATCGTCAGACAGTCTAAAACAGATCTGAGTCCCTGGGTTCTCAATGTAGACTCTCAGGCCCACTCTTTCCTCTAACTTTGATCCATCCGTGTAACATGATCTTCCAGATGGCAATACTAGGGTCCCGTCAGTCCAAGGCTGTGCTGCTGGCAGCAGTGCCTCGCACTCGACTAGATTCGATTACATAAGAGACGGAAGGAAATTATGTTGTAATCTTAGGTAATACAATTGTCGAGACGGTAAAGCGGAAATCGTATTTCTTCGCAACAATGATAAGATAGTATTATTTGCGTCGAACAAGAACTATTCGTAATAAAATCATGCCGTTCTGAAGAAGCGTTTTGCCCTTGAAGTTGCAAATTTGCCCATGAACATCCCTTAATGGTATTTGGCAGCCAAGTTGTACGCCATGACAGCATGGATTCCATCATACGCAAGGGCTACCGCCTCAGTGTATAAAAAGCTGCTACAACAACGACAACAACATTAAGGAACAGGGCCAATATGTACAGAACATATCAATGAGTGGTGTTCTCCTTTTTATAGCCGAGTCCGGACGGTGTACCACAGAGCGATACATCTTTGGGGAGAAGTTTTTACATGACTTCTATGTATGGCATAGTACCCCACAATTGTCGCCAGTATTAGGAGCTGTAAACTATCTCTGAAAAATGTTTATACCCTCCACCATAGGATGGGGGTATACTAATTTTGTCATTCTGTTTGTAACACCTCGAAATATGCGTCTGAGACCCCATAAAGCATATATATTCTTGATCGTCATGTCATTTTAAGTTGATTTAGCCATGTCCGTCCGTCTGTCCGCCCGTCTGTCCGTTCGTCCGTCTGTCCGTCCGTCTGTCTGTCCGTCCGTCCGTCCGTCTGTCCGTCCGTCTGTCCGTCCATCTGTCCGTCCGTCTGTCCGTCTGTCTGTCCGTCCGTCTGTCCGTCTGTCTGTCCGTCCGTCTGTCCGTCCGTCTGTCCGTCCGTCTGTCCGTCCGTCTGTCCATCCGTCTGTCCGTCTGTCGAAAGCACGCTAACTTTTGAAGGAGTAAAGCTAGCCACTTGAAATTTTGGACAAATACTTTTTATTAGTGTAGGTCGGTTGGGATTATAAATGGGCCAAATGGGTCCATGTTTTGATATAGCTGCCATATAAACCGATCTTGGGTCTTGATTTCTTGAGCCCCTAGAGGGCGCAATTTTTATTCGATTTAACTGAAATTTTGCACGTGATGCTTCGATATCACTTTCAACAACTGTGTTAAGTATGGTTGAAATCGGTTTATGATTTGAGATAAGTGCAATATAAACCGATCTTGGGTCTTGACTTCTTGAGCCTCTAGGGGGCGCAATTCTCGTCCGATTTGTCTGAAATTTTGCACGTAGTGTTTTGGTATAACTTTCAACAATTGTGTTACAAATCGGTTTATAATCTGATATAACTGTCATATAAACCGATCTTGGGTCTTGACTTCTTGAGCCAATAGAGGGCGCAATTGTCATTCGATTTGGCTGAAATTTTGCATAAGGTGCTTTGTTATGACTTCCAATAACTGTGATAAGTATGGCGCAAATCGGTACATATCCTGATATAGCTGGCATATAAACCGATCTGGGGTCTTGACTTCTTGAGTCTCTAGAGGGCGCAATTCTCATCCGCTTTGGCAGAAATATTGTACAACGGCTTCTCTAATGACCTTCAAAATGCGTGTCCAATATCCGTCCAATATCATTCTTATCCGAATGAACTGAAATATTACACAATGACTTCTACAATGTTCAGCATTCATTTATTGTCCGAATCGGACAATAACTTGAAAAAGCTCCAACAGCATAACAGTTCTTATTCAATATTCTTCGTTTGCCCAAAAAGAGATACCGCGCATAGAACTCGACAAATGCGATCCATGGTGGAGGGTATATATGATTCGGCCCAGCTGAACTTAGCACGATCATACTAGTTTCTTATGTTCTCTCCTGGATTTGAACTCAGTAGTTCAGCGTCATGGGGAACATGTTAACCTCTGCGCTATGGTGGCCTCCTTGAAGTTCATTGTGAGACGTGGTTTTTGGATTATGCTATCAGATTTTATTTGAACCTTGTTATGCTAATGACTAGATGTTTGCCATTATTATCTTTTTCTTTTCTTTTTGTAGTTGATTTTCTACAAACTGTTGTCAAGATTTTATTTTTAATAAAATTTTTATTACAATTAGTACTCACTTGAAAACTTCATTGAAGTTTGCTTCCCTTGGCACCCTTTGTCTCAGTTTGTATACGCTCATGTCCTTCACATAACAATTGAAATGGCAATACGCTGTCGTTTGCCGTCTGGCATTACAAACTCTTCGCCAACTTGCTGCTGGTGTTTGGTACTTGCCATGCACTTTCGCAAAGGCCAATGCATGCGAGTGCGACAATGTATGTAGGTGTAAATACGAACGAAGAACAATTTAATACTCTCTTGACGACATGCGTTGTAATGTTTGCTTTCTTTGCGAAACACCAGCAGAGCTGAATGAATAAGTCTACTCAGATTAACAGTCAGGACAAATGGCATACCAAATGCATACGTGCAGGACAAGAATGCATATGAGCGTTGTGGCACACTTGCATGCATGTTCTTATGAGGTGTGTATAGGAAGTGATTGCCAGTGTGTGTGTGCGTGGTATTTCGTATTGTGATAAGTGTCATTGTCATTTCACAATGTGTTTGACATTTCATAAAGCTGCGGTTGCTTAATTCAATTTAAACAAATGTCAATATAATCTTAAAAAGGCCATGCAATGGTAAAAGAAAAAAAAAAAACGGAAATAAGTGAAAAGAATACTGATTGATGTGGCACATGGTATAAATGTAATTAATTTGGATTGAGACGATTCGATACCCCGTATGGTATCAAGACAAAACAGACTGGGGTGGATAAAATATTGGCAACAGATATATTACCAAATAGGTATTACTTTTAATAGCAAAATATTATTAGCTTTAGTACCGAGGCGAGATTGTTTTAATACCATTTTCGTTATCATTTGATAACATTAAACAAGTTTAAACGTGCTAAGTTCGACCGGGCCGTACCTTGGGTACCCACCATCATGGATTCCACTAAACATTTTGACTTTATTGACTCAGTCAGTTGTTGTATTATTTTGCAGCAATATAATCGGGAATTGATTGCGGCTTTTAAGGTATCAAGAAGTCTTATCTGGATTAGGTGTTTAAGTGGGCTTATATTAGTATATTTTCACCTGAGTTGTCTGAACTTTGTGTCAAATTTCAGATAAATCAGTTGAAAATTGAGACTTGTAGGGGCCCAAGAAAATCGGACAATGATTGCGCCCTATAGAGGCTCAAGAAGTCAAGATCAGAGATCGTTTTATGTGGGAGCTATATCAGGTTGCGAACCGATTAAGACCATATTTTGCACGTAAGTTTAAGTTCATGGAAGAAGTTATTGTACAACATTTCATCCAAATCGGATAAGAATTGCATCCTCTAGAAGTATAATAATGCGATCGGTTTATATGGGAACTATACAAGGTTATAAACTGATTTCGACCATAGGTTTACTTACTTTCATTGGCTATGACAGAATATTTGTTCCACTATCCGAACGTAGAATAGCGTTCCAAGCGCCTCGATCTTCTGTGCCCACTCTAAAATCTCTGACATCAAGATTCGAGGTGTCTCCCACCACTTGATCTTTCCATCGGGCTTTTGGTCTTCCCGGTTTGCGTGTACCACCGTGTTTGCCTTCAAAAGACTTCTTTGCTGGAGCTTCTTCATTAATTCAGACAACATGACCTAGCCAACGCAGCTATTGTATTTTGATGCGTGTAACTACAAGCTTCTGGTACATACGTCGCCTATATTCTCCATTAACGCAAACTGGTCCATATATTTTACCAAGAATCTTTCTCTCAAATACTCCAAGCACTGCCTCATCTGCTTTCACAAGTACCCATGCTTCAGAACCATATAACAGCACCCGTGCTGTTCGACCATTGGTTAGGTTAGGTTTAAGAGGCAGTCTGCCATCAGACTCACTTAGAGGTTTTCGTTCATTGCGATACCACAGTAACATAAGAAGGAAGATGCCTTCCAGTTCCCACCGTTGAACCATCCAGATCTCTTTAAAAAACCGAATAACTTGCGAATGTTCACAGCCGCTATATCAGACAGGTTCTCAAAGAAATGAGAACCTAAAGTGGAACTTCTTCTAACTGCATGTGCGGGACTCACAAATTTCAGTCTGTCAGCATGTTTTCCTATTAGACAGTGACCAGTTATGATGGACACAATGGCTGAGACGTCTGTTCTAGCCAATGACAGCAAAGCCATATACCTCTTCAAGTCGAGATTAGGCCACATAGTTTTGAATTGCTCACAGCCTCCTCTTTGTGACCATCTATCATTCGTTGTCCTTAGGGCCTGGTCCTGAAAACTTAGCTTACATGTCGCTAGAGGCATAACCACAGATTCCAGTATCCCTGGAATGTGTAGGGTAGTTTCTAGTCTCGCAAGCTCGTCAGCTTTACAATTCCCTGGGATATCTCTGTAGCCCGGCACCCAGAACAGGTGAATTTTGAACTGTTCAGCCATTTCGTTAAGAGATCTGCGACAGTCAAGGGAGGTTTTTGAGTTCAGCAGTCCGAGAAAATATTTATGCCAATCGTCGTAATGACATTATATCTTAGCCATTCTACCACTTCCTTAATAGCAAGGATCTCTGCTTGATATGAACAGTTCTAGATCTTTAGAGTACACCCCAAAGCTCACCTGGTCGTTTAGTTTGGAACCATCCATGAACCATATCGTAGTTCCAATCGGTTCTATCAGGAATAGTGGTACAGTACTTTTTTTTACCAAAAAGCGGCTCAGGTAGGGCGTAATCCACACTGTCTGGAACATTGGATATTGTATCAAGGATAACACAGTGTCCCTTGCCCTTAGCGTCACGGCAGTAGGTAGCCACAATGTCCAGAGGCATAAGATATAGCATTAAATTCAGTGCATCAGATGGTGTCGTCCTTAGTGCGACTGTGCACAAACAAGCCATTGTTTGGATCCGGTTAAGTATTGAACACTAGGTGGACTTTTGAAGCACCGTCCACCAGACTAGAACACCATATAGCATTATAGGTCTGACAACTGCAGTATATACCCAATGCATGACACGCGGTCTAAACACCTAACTTTTGCCAATGGCTGTCTTGCAGGTGTATGGGGCAAGAGAAACCTTTTTGCCCTTTCCAAAATGTTGGACTTGAAGTTCAATTTCCTGTCCAGCAAAACACCCAGGTATTTTGCGCTTTCCGTAAATGGAACATTCTCTCCACCTAAGGAGACAGGTTCAACTGTAGGAAACTTGTATCTCCTGCTGAAAAGAACCACTTTCGGTAGCCCACTTTGCTGTTGCACGTAGAGCTTCCTGAAGTATATCTCTTATAGTGCTGGAAAACGTTCCCCTAAACGCAATTGCTACGTCATCAGCATTCGCGACGCCTTTTTCTGCCAGAGACAATAATAAATTGTTATGGCTATTTTTCAAAGAAGAGTAGACAGTACACCTCCTTGAGGTGTTCCTCTGATGACCCATCTTTTTAGATCTACAGATCCCAAGTCTGCCGTAATGCATCTTTTAGTAAGTAAGTTATTAGTAAACTCACTTACGGTAGAGCTGATGAGTAGAAACTCCAACTCCTTCATGATTGACGTCGGGTTTACATTATTGAAAGCACCTTCAATATCAAGAAATGCTACCATTGTATATTCCATGACAGCGAGAGAACCCACTATGTATCCGACTAGGTCTTGAAGGGCAGTTTCAGTGGATTTGCCTTTACTATATGCATGCTGCTGCCGAGACAGGCGATCTCCAGGGATTTTTGCCCTAAGATATATTTCTATCAACCTCTTAAGAGTTTTCAGCATAAAGGATTACAAAGTAATAGGACGAAAATCTTTCGCCTTCTTGTGGTAGGGTTTTCCAGCTTTCGGAATGAAAATGACCTTCGTGTCCCTTCATCCCACTGGTATATAAATATCGTATTCTAATACAAGCAGAATATATCCCCCTAAGACAGGGAAGTTTGATCAAAATCGGTTCAAATTTAGATGTCAGATTTAGGGTAATTTGCAATAATGTTGTCATTTGTCAACAGTAGTTGTTACAGTTTGAAAATGTTTGCATTGCTCGAAATTTGATACCGATTGTTCAATAAATCGAGGCCCATCAAAATTGGTTCAGAATTAGATATATCTCACACTTTGTACTTATAGGGCATGTGTAGGTTATTATAAAGTCGGCATAGCCCGACTTTAGCCTTTCCTTACTGGAATATAATAACTTAAAGTTATTTTTACCTAAATAAGATAAAACATGCGCTTCGAATACTTTTTCGAAGATACTTTTTTGGATTGATAGCGACTCAGAATTATTTAGAGCGTCCAAATTGTTCTACTTTTACCATACCACACATGTTATGTCAGTTCTTCAATAGTGTTGCAAAAGCAATAACCAAGTTAATATACCCCATTCTCATATGGGGTGGTTACAAAAACCTTGCAACTCCGCTTCGTCAAAGACACACACCAGATATATGTCAACGATGACTTTGATGCGCCATCATGTATCTTAATTAATATTTAAACAAAGAGACGTGATATCCGCAGATTATGCAATCGAATACCAAGAGGCTAAACAAGATCCTTATGGTAAAAAGCAAATTGATACAACAAACAAATTTTACACAACATACTGCAGCCCCTATTGGCTTCTAAATAGATATTGCCCCTGTACAAACTTATTGATTTCACTTTATGAAGCCTTACGCCACTACTGTGGTACGGGGCATTACAACACAGTGAATTTGTTTGTAACACCCAGAAGGAAGAGAGATAGACCCATTGACAAATATACCGATCGACTCAGAATCATGTTCTGATTCGATTTAGCTATGTCCGTCTCTCTACTAGTCTGACCATGTTAATTTGTGTACAAACTACAGGTCGCAATTTTCATCCGATCGACTTTAAATTTGGTACGGGCATGTTTTTCGGCCTAGGGGCAAAGCCTATTGAAATTGGAAAAAATCGGTTCATATTTGGATATAGCTCCCATATATATGTTCGTCCGATTTGCAGTAATACTGCAATAAAATGGTCATTTGTTACTTGATTCTCTGGAAATTTGGTACAAGGGATTTTCTAATAACTCTCGACATTACTCGTGAATTTCATAGAAATCGGTTCATTCCATGTATATGTTCGTCCGATTTTAAGAAATTTGGCAAAAAAGTGCTCGTTTGTTAACCGACTCTCTCGAAATTTGACAGGAAGGATTTTTTTATGACTCTTAATGTTACTGGCGAATTTCATAGAAATTGGTTTAGATTTGGATATAGCTGCCACTTTTTACTTCTAAAACCCGACTTTCACTGCTAAAGCCACTGCAAGGTCATTTATTGACCAATCTTGCCAAAATTGTGCACAATGGTTTCCTCGATGACTACCGCAATATCTAAGAAGTTTGGTCAAAATCGATTTAGATTTACATTTTGAACATATTTGATTTGCTCGAAATATAATACGGGGATTTTCATAACCCATCTGAAAACATCCGGCGAGGTCCATCAAAATTGGTTCAGAATTAGACATAGCTCCCACTTGTACCTATAGGGTAGGTGTAGGATATTATAAAGTCGGCACCGCTCCAGTTTTGCCCTTCCTTACTGGTTATATATACGATTTTTTAAATACTTTTTTTATACACTCCACCATAAGATGGGGGGTATACTAATTTCGTCATTCTGATTGTAACTACTCGAAATATTCGTCTGAGACCCCATAAAGTATATATATTCTTGATCGTCGTGAAATTTTATGTCGATCTAGCCATGTCCGTCCGTCTGTCTGTCGAAAGCACGCTAACTTCCGAAGGAGTAAAGCTAGCCTCTTGAAATTTTGCACAAATACTTCTTATTAGTGTAGGTCAGTTGGTATTGTAAATGGGCCATATCAGTCCATGTTTTGATATAGCTGCCATATAAACCGATCTTGGGTCTTGACTTCTTGAGTCTCTAGAGTGCGCAATTCTTATCCGATTAGGATGAAATTTTGCACGACGTGTTTTGTTATGATATCCAACAACTGTGCCAAGTATGGTTCAAATCGGTTCATAACCTGATATAGCTGTCATATAAACCGATCTTGGGTCTTGACTTCTTGAGCCTCTAGAGGTCGCAATTATTATCCGATTTGCCTGAAATTTTGTACGACGGATTCTCTCATGACCATTAACATACGTGTTTATTATGGTCTGAATCGGTATATAGTCCGATACAGCTCCCATATAAATCGATCTCTCTATTTTACTTCTTGAGACCACAAAGGGCGCAATTCTTATTCGAATTGGCTGACATTTTACACAGGTCTCCAACATATAATTTAATTGTGGTCCAAACCGGACCATATCTTGATATCGCTCTAATAGCAGAGCAAATCTTTTCTTATATCCTTTTTTTGCCTAAGAAGAGATGCCGGGAAAAGAACTCGACAAATGCGATCCATGGTGGAGGGTACATAAGATTCGGCCCGGCCGAACTTAGCACGCTTTTACTTGTTTTAATTTATCATATTTAAAAATTTTTTTGGAAAATTTTGTCTAAATTCATTTCAATGGGAAAGTTTTTAAACTTTTCTCCCCCACCCAGTATTTTTCATTAGCTATCTTTGCATTTCATCAGCTTCCTTCTGTGTGTGTGTCTTCGCTACACAACCTCATTTGTCATATACCCACTTCCAATTAATTAAACGCGTGTTATTGCTGATTATAATAACATTTGCCATTAGTTAATGTTTTGCTTTTGTCTCTGGGCATACACCACATTCCGTTATCCAAGGGTTGGGGGGTAATCACGCGCTCCATAGCTAATTAGAGTGTTCCGAGAAAGAAAAACAAGATACATAATTAGGGTCATTCAATAGTAGGTAGGTTTTATTGTTGGTGGTGATATCTACCCATTGCAAAAATATGTTTGTTTTGCATAAAAAAAAACTTATGAACAAGTTAAGGATGTAGCAAGGTTTTCAGTATTGCCTTTCTTTACTTATTTTTAAGATAAGACCCTAATAACTCATTAGAAAATTTCGTTAATACATCCCCGTGTCGCATATGTTAAGATTATAGCTAATTAGCGGATTTTTAATGTTACGATAATTGTGTGGTTTCAATCATTGTGCTCTTGCTCTTACAATGACAACAACAGATAATTATACACCCACTACTACCTACCATGCTCAACCATTAGCAAAGCTTACACCAACACACACACACACACACACACACATAGTAAATCCCTGGCATTTTTGCTCAATTTGTGATTAAGAGGATTATGGAAATTTTTGTTAATTAAACTTTGACTCTTTGGCAACTTCTGCTGGTGCTGCTGTTGCTTGTTCCGCTGATGATGCTGGCCTTGTTGATATGAGTAGCATGTGTTTGTTTGTGGGCTTGTGCTGGTTATTTGGCAAATCACAACTAAGTAAATGACAATGTTTGACAAATGTTACAAATCCCTAATGACAGATTGAGAGGAAGTTTGGCATTATATCAAGATGGCTATCTATAATGAAGAATAATTTTGCAAGGATTTAAGCAGCAGCTAATTTTAATTAAATGAAGTGATGGTGCATAGTTAAGTGATGATTTTTGGCTGGGTTCATTAGCTGAGTTCGTATGCGCTCCATTTGCAGAGTGGACTGCAATAAATTAAATGTTTTATTAGTCTGCACAGTGGTTGCAAATCTGGAAATCATGACATTGATCTTAAACTTTTGAAAGGATATCAGAGAGTTAAGTTAAGTAGATCCATAAGTTACCCACATGGTTAGTCGCCCCGGTATAAAAATTGCGGAGGCGGCTCAGTGGGATAGAATAAAAACCAGTAAGAAAGGGCCAAAGTTGAGCGGTGCCGACTGTATAATGATCTACACCTACCCTTTAAGTACAATGTGGGAGCTATATCCAATTCTGAACCAACAATTGGATATCAGATTCGTATTCTACACTTAAATACCTTTTATATAAGGCCCATATTGCCATGATCAGTAAAAATGTCCTGTTTGGGGAGTGTTTTGCGGAAGGGATGCACCACCAGAAACTTGGTCCCACATTTGGATACCAAATTCGTATTCTACTCGAAAATACCTCTCATTTGAGTCCCATATTGCCAAGGTCGGTAATTATGTCCGATTTAGTGGTGTTTTGGGGGTTGGGGTGGTCCCCTATACACTTAGCCTGATAATTGGATATCAGATATGTTTTCTACTCTTCAATACCTTTCATTTGAGTCCCATATTGTCATGATTGGTCGATATACATATTTGGTTGGTTTTGGGGGTGGGGCTTCCCCCCTAGGTACCCCATCCGAAATTTTTGTTTTTAGCTTAATATAAGAGAGCACACAAAATTTCGCTTAAATCGCACCACCCCTCACCGAGATCTGGCGTTTCTGAAAATTAGGGTAAGGGGGAGGGTCCGCCCCCCCCCCCCCCCCCCCCCCTTCAGATATCACAAAATGTAGTACCCTATTTTCACCACGGGATCATTATACACCATGTTTGAAAATTTCAAGAAAATCCGTTCAGCCGTTTTTGAGTCTCTAAGAAACACACAAACAAACATACAAACAAACGAACTAACCCACAAACAAACACACATTGATTTTTATATATAAGATATGAGAGCTATGTCTAAATCTGAGCCGATTTCTATAAAATTCACCAGTAATGTCGAGAGTCAAGAGAAAATCCTTCCAACAAGAATTGGTTAACAAATGACAATGTTTTGCATTATTACTGCAAATCGGATAACATGTGTATGGGAGCTATATTCTAATCTGAACCGATATTTCCAATTTTAATAGGCTTCGTCTCTAGGTCGATAAATATGCCTGTAACAAATTTGAATTTCAGTCAGCACCACCATTACTGGTTTTATAATGAATTCTACATAAATGTTTCCTTTGTATACTAATTTCATGCTAGGGCCTAAAATAACCAACTGGATTCCTTAAAAAGCTTTACATCACATGTCGCCCATGTCGGCAGGGGTTATCGTTAACCGATAGCCATAATGTTTGGTTATATTTTTTTGCTTATTGGGATCAAAGGGCAAAAAATGGAGGGTATGAGTTTCAATAAGTAAAAAGGCGTTAAGTTCGGCCGGGTCGAACTTTGGATACCCACTACCACGGGTATATATGTAAACCAGCTTTTGTCATAATTCAGTGAAAAGTGAACAATTAATGCCCCCATAGCAACTATATCTAAATATGGTCCGATTTGGACCAATTTCGACACGGACATTGAGTTACCTAATAAGTCAGGTTGTTGTTCAATTTTGTAGAACAAAATATTGATCTTTTTGGTAGCTATATCCAAATACAGGCCGATCTGAACCATATACGAGACGGATGTCGAAAAGCCTATCATAAGTCATTGTGTCAAATTTCAGCGAAATCGGATTATAAATGCGCCTTTAGGGGGCCAAGACTTTAAATCGAGAGATGGGTCTATATGGCATCTATACCCAAATCTGGACCGATATGGGCCAAAGTGCAGAAAGATGTCGAAGAGCCTAACACAACTCACTCTCCCAGATTGCGGCGAAATGCGTCTTTTATGGCCCAAAACCTTAAATCGAGAGATCGGTCTATATGGCAGCTATATCCAAATCTGGACCGATCTGAGCCAAATTGAAGAAAGATGTCGAGGAGCTTAACCTTACTCACTGTCCCAAATTTCAGCAAAATCGGACAATAAGTGCGCCTTTTATGGGCCAAAGACCTTAAATCGAGAGATCGGTCTATATGGCAGCTATATCCAAATCTGGTGCGATCTGGGCCAACTTGCAGAAAAATGTTGAGGGGTCTATCACAACTCACTGTCCTTTAAACCGAAAGATCGGCCTATATGACAGTTATGCCCAAATCTGGACCGATCGAGGCCAAATCGAAGAAGGATTTCGAGGGGCCCAACATAACTCACTGTCCCGAATTTCAACAAAATCGGATAATAAATGTGGCTATTATGGGCCTAAGATCTTTGATCGGCGGATCGGTCTATATGGGGGCTATATCAAGATATAGTCCGATATAGCCCATATTCAAACTTAACCTACCTAAGGTTTCAAAAAAGAATCTTTGCAAAGTTTCATCTCAATATCTCTATTTTTTAAGACTGTAGCGTGATTTCAACAGACAGATGGACGGACATTGCTAGATCGTCTTAGATTTTTACAACGATCAATAAAAGTCAATAAACTTGGTTAACCCGAAGCCTTTCGGGTCGACGCAGTCCGAGTTTAGGGGGCGGGCAACGAATGCGCATACAACATTGTGGAACAGCGAAACGGTCGGTAGGACGTCGAAAATCCTATGGGGGGATCCAGATCGTAAGAAGACGAGACTATTACTGAAAGGAAGCAAAAAGGAGGTCAGTATAGCTTTTGGTATCATAACGGGACACATAGGACTACGAGCTCACTTATGTAAAATCGGTGCGGCAAGTGATAGCATGTGTAGGGCATGCGAGGAAGATGATGGGAAATTGGAGCACTTCCTTTGTCATTGCCCGGCTTTCGCGTCCAACAGATACCGGTACTTAGGTAGAGACACAATATCAGAAACAACTTAGGGGAGTGGCATTGAAAACAATTAAGGATTTTGTGAGTAGCACGGAATTCCTAACTTAAAATTTTCTTTTTAGAGGTTACTTTATAATTTTTAGAGCGCATAACAAGCCGATGACTGGCTTAAGTGTATGTCCGTAGTGGCATGGGGCGGATTAATATCCCCACCTTCTTTTCAACCTAACCTAACCTAACCTACGACGATCAAGTATATATATACTTTATAGGATCGGAAATGGATATTTCGTTGCAAACGGAATGACTAAGTGAATATACCCCCTATGGTGGTGGGTATAAACATTTTTTTTTGGGACACTCTAATATACATTTGTACCTTATCGAATCGCCCATAAATATTTCGGAATCACTAGATTAGCATACCTCACATCCTTTGGTGGTGTTTACGAAAAGATTTATTGCATACTGATATGTTTCCGCAATCTTTTGTGGTTAACTGGAAGTCTAGGTAGGTGTCTTGGTTTTCCACATATTCGAGCATGATGGATGACTTTATTATTAATCATAGTTGTGGTTGCCTAAAGGAGTATTATGGTATACATGGGAATAACCGTTTCATTTTTGTTCCCTTTTTAGTGGCTTTATACATTTTTGGTATCAATTCCTTTGCCAGGAAAAGCAAATAGAGAAAAATGTTAGCAAAATGTATACCTTAGGGTAGAGCGAGTTACCTCTTTAAAACTGTAAACCATTGCAAATGATTAAAGCCAGAAAGAGACTGGTATATGGTCTCTTTTTAAGAAACTTTCATAAAAAACTAAGATCCTTTAAAACAAGCCATTTATTGACAGGAAGAGCTATTAAAAATAGTTTACGAGTTGACGAAGCCTCTCCAAAAATGCTTAAGGGAACTCTTAAGGCTGCTACTTTATTAAATCCACATTCTTCAAGCATATGCCAAAGAATGTGTATGTGTATGTTTAATTAGATTATGCACATACATGTGAAAAGAGTGTTTGTCTATTTCACGTGTTAGTCAAAGTGTTGTTAGGTATAGACATCTACATCACTCTAACAAGCCATCTTGAAGCAACTTTTGCAAAAAAAAAAAAAAAACGGAAATCAAACATGTGCACAAAAATATCATGCCATTACACATTCCTTAGAGAATTTATGTAAAGAAATCTTCAGTATTACAAGATTGCACGCTTACTTGTATTTGTGTGGGTTTGCCATGCGGTGAATATTCTTGCAGGTCCTTGCCATGTTTACTTACCTGGCCATGGTTAGATTAGATAGGTTAAGTAATTTATTTAAGGCGAAAAGTGTTTGCAGTGAAGTGTTAGCAGTATGAAGGTGTGAGACAGCTAGAGGTGTGTGGTGGGATATTTCATCAAGTCTGTCTTGTTAACAACTTTGCATATGTTTTCAAGGGTCCTTTTCATTCCATACACATACGCCCGGAGAAAAGTGTTGAGCACTTCTTTGTACTCATGTGCCATTTGGTTGTTGGATTGCTTGACTAGCTATTTTGTCTGCTAGCTATTTTTTCTGTTGGTTTGTTTGCTTTTCCTTTGACTCTTTACATTGATGTCGAGTTTCCACTTTACATGGTATTAAGCTGGAATCTTTGTGTGAAAGTGTTTGTATAAATGAGATTCTGTTTGAAGATGGTGTAATCTTTGATGCATGTTGTGTGTGTGGAGTTATTAGTTGTGAGAAAATCTTGACTTTTGATAGAACATCCTTTGATTGTTATACCACTCGCAAAAGGTTTAAAATATTATTAATGGACATGGATGGTCCACCAAGGGATGGGGTTTTACTAATCTAGTCATGCCGTTTATATATTGAACTGCGACCCTCTAAAGTGTATATTAGACTGTCCCACGATATAAAGGCGATTATTTTTTGCATATAGGGAAACGCATACCTTCCATTTTTTCCCTTTAGATCCCAAT